>NW_021137604.1:0-137403 GCF_004193835.3 Ostrinia furnacalis | reverse complement strand
CAGGCTATATGCTACGCGCAAAATGTCTGAAAACAAACTTTTTCGTAATACAATTATAAAATCTATGTACATTTTCACTATCAGACGTATTGCTATAATACCGACTGTCTTTTTTTTTGACACAGCAGAAATGGCCTCCCACGCAGTTGCTACACTTTCGACCGTTACTACACACCTAGTCGGGTTCAGAATCATACAATCTAACGATTTTATAGGGTTTTTGCCGTATTGCTATGAGACATGGTTTTGGTCGTGGGCTCTCGTACTATAAGACGTTCCTTCGACAACCATTTTCTTTCAAGTAAAGAAGATCCTTTGATTCTTGATGTGCTAATAAAAAGTCCTACTAAAGAATTATGAAGTTTGTAATAGTTTTTTTTTTTTCAAAATAATGTATTATTTCATAAGAACCATAAAATTCTTTTTGTAAATTTAAATTTAAATTCAGCATTATTTTCATTTAAGAACATAAACAAAATAATTTGCAACAGTCTCCGAGATATATTTTTTTAACCCGAAGAATGCCATTTGTCAGATTTATTGAAAACTCAACCTAATAGTTGAAAATATTCCCAAAATCACTTTGAAACTACAATCCCAATCCCCCGGAACCGATGCCCGACCACATTGTCGCATTCAGTTGTTTTTCTTCCCCTCCCAGGGCTCGTTGGACGGAGACCCAGAGACCCGAGACTCGCAGGCCGAGAACAAGTCCCCTGATGATGGCAATGGAGGCTCCAAGCGGCGGGGACCGAGGACCACCATCAAGGCGAAGCAGTTGGAGATCCTGAAGTCGGCGTTCAGTCAGACACCGAAGCCGACGAGGCATATACGCGAGCAGCTGGCCAAGGAAACCGGTCTGCCGATGAGGGTGATACAGGTAAGTCCTTTTTGCAGCCTGATAGAAAATTTAAAAAAAACAATACTTTTGAATAAGCGGTGAAATTCAAAATATGGGAAAGTCCGTCAATTTGAGGTCGGGTGATGCTGTCTGCAATGTCTTGAAAAACGTTAATATCTGATCGAGAATTAAAACAAAAACAAAACACTTATCCATATACCTAGGTGCTCCCTATTTTTATCTATTATTCTTCCATCACAGTATTTTATGTCGTCTCCTAACAAAATTAACTTTAAATATGAGATAAGCAAACTTTTTGAAGAAAATAGTATTCTATTGTTATTGATAGGGCTGTGTTATTATATTGGAATAAAGGTCCCTGAAATGCCATAATTCACCCTCAAAATAATGTGTCTGGAGTTATTATTGTTGTCGCTTTTCAATGTTTTCTTTCTATATTTAGACTATTGTATTCGTACTTATGATCCAATATTTGGTTCATTGAAGTTATGAATTTAGTAAGGCTTTCCCAATAACAGCAACATATAGAAAATTCTAAACTAATTCCACGGTAGGTACTACTCAAATAGAGCCTAGAAAATCAATTTACTAAATTCAACATCTCACTTACAGTTATTTCAATATTGATAGATATTTTCATGAAATGCCTATTCCTAACTAGGTCTTCTACACCAAATCGGAATTAGTCATCGAGATATTGCGTCAAGAACATTTTTATGTTTTTCTTACTCTGCCTTTTTTAATACGGGCCGAGTCTAGTCTAGAAAGATGCAATCACTTTCGCAGTGGCGTTTCGAAAGCAGTAACCTATAACATGATTTTGCGTAGTCTAGAGGTTAAAAAGTATGGTTCTCTTGAAATTATGGATTCGCAACGTCGGGGGGTTCTACCGGACGTTATTTCTAATTATTCGAGGATCTGTTTCTATTTTACTACGTATCGGCACTTTTGCGATGGAAAAATATGACATTGAGAGGGGCACATAGAGGAAACGTTTTGTGTTTTTAGACATTGCAGGCTTGAATCAACTTATTATCAAAGATCATGATGACCATGTCAAATGTCGACCCATTCGCAATATTTGTTCAAAAGTTTAGCACAACAGTTTGCTTACCATGAGTTTACGTTAGGTGTGCTCGCTAGCGAGTACGTCAAAAAAATCTATGAAAATTTTATTTCTTGAAAGAAGAAGAATATGTCATACATTTAATGTAATTTTTACGCAGTCGCTAGCGAGCACACCTAACGTAAGCTCATGGTAAGCACACAGTGTTTTTAATGCATGGAGCATTATACAAATGTTTGACTTTACTAATGTATCAATTGGTGATATTAAAAGCATGATCTTTGAATTAAAACAAGATAATACTTTCGATTGGCAGTTGTTAGTTTAAACTAGACTGAACTGGAAAGCGTGACTAGAGCCGAGACGACAGATTCCTAGAAACTCTGTAATCATTGCAAATACTTTTACTGAATTTGTGAAAAACCTGAAACTATTTTTCAGGCGCGCGTGAGTTGGCAATAATGTCGTAGGTAGTTTTTTTAGTAAGTTGGTATTATTGGTATTCGTTTTTCAAAAGAATTAAATCCAAATATGAAATTATGACCATCTTCCTGAATATTTTAAATTAACATTTCAATCGGAGTGATTTGGTTAGGTATATTTTATTCCTAAAACCAGCTCTCGGCTAATTGTAAAATAATTAGTACTGACTGGCAATAATAAATAATGGTTCAATCGGGTTTCAAACTTAATGGAGCGGTATTTTAATAAATCCTATATTTATCCATAAATACATACGAGAATCAATCCATGCCGTAAGTGGTATTATTGAGAGCCCACCATTAAAACTTAAACGGCGTAACACTGAAATCGTTACAAAAATTATACGTCCGCGTTCTCCACCACGCTCATAATTTTACCATAAAATTGATTTGAACAAAACCTCTATTCATCACACGCATAACCTTCGGTAACCGTTACAAATGGCGCATACTCCATCATGGCGGCGTTCGCAAATTGAATATTGCGCGCGCCGGTGAGCGGTGCCAACGTGACAAATATTCTAATTAAGGGATGTGACGTCTCTAACTGAACTGCTGACTGGTTTCGATATAGAGTAGAGTAAAAGTATTCGATTTGCTATAAAAAGGAACATTGCCGTAAGTTTTTAGGATAAGTTCTCGCTATGTTAGTCGATGAAAAAGTGAAGTCAGATGTTTTAACAAGCAGATGTCGATTTTTTTACTACAAAAAATTTTAGTTGTAGGGAGGTATAATTAGCCAAGGTGACTGATCAGTTCCCGAAATCCTAACCCAATCTAACACATGGAATTACGTGATTCTCCACAGAGCCTCGCAACAGATGTCAGTCGGCCGTCCGTCGGTCCGTCACGCTTTTTGCGTTCCTTCCTTTGTTTCAGTTTTTATTGCACCCGGTTTCCGAACAAAAAATACCGCGTTTTTACCGCCACCTAGAGGAATATTTGTAAACGTAAGTTTCGTCACTGCTCCAAAGTGTGGTAATGGATTAATTAAAAATTTGACAGTCGAAAGAAAAAAGGTCAACATAGTTGTAAATGGGCTGTGGCGAATGACCAGAAACGAACGGTTTGTTTGGTTTTCATCCGCTAATTTTAATTGATCCATGAGGTGTTTGTTTTAGTAAAAACCAACAAGACGTTTTTTGGTTCGCAATTAAGTGTTCAAGGAAAAAAGAAGTCGAGATTCTCTGCAAAATGCTTTTTTGTTTTAAGTGCAAATAACGCTTGCAAGATTTAGTGCGTGAAAACTTTCATAGTGACTAAGATCCATCTGTAAACAAAACAAATAAAAATGTTCGACATCTTCCACTAATTAACCACTTGAAAGGTCATTAATTAAATCAATGCAAGCGTCGCAGTGTTCTGTAACAATATTTTTCCCGTTGAAAAACAATGTCAAGTATGTTAAGTGGGTTCATAAACAACATTTTTTCTCGTACTCCGGGAGATCGCGCGTGTCAAATGCCCAAGTGTTTGCCACCACATGTGGGTAACTGTAAAATGGGTTTTTGTTCAAATAATCCGGATTTGACTAGTTAACACCGGATTGTGTGAACTTCTAGCCGACTGAAGAGGCCGCCAGTCGGTTCCTTTGAAATCATGAAGCGAATTTTTGAGCTTATGAATATTAATTGCCTAATCTGTTATCCGAGATGTCAGTTTGAGTAGGTGTAGCTAATTGGCACATTTTTGCACAGTACTCAACCAAAAATAACTTTTCAACCCATAAATTAGAGTAGTCTCATTGCAACTCAAAATAAGGAAACGTTTTCACGCGTGCACATTTGTCTCTACTATTTTCTACAATCTATAAATACTGATTGTTAATTAAAATCTATTACAAGAGTGTCAACCCGAGAACGCGAGGAAGTCATCGTAAATACCAAACGTCTCGATGTCACTGCACCTTAACGCCTTCGCCCAACCGAGAAACGAGAAAAGAAAAAATCGGGAACATTTTAATAAGTTCATATATCGCGCGTTATGTCCCCGTGACGCCTCGACGCCTTGTCACAGCTATATTGGCTCATATTTTATTTTGACAGTTTGAGTAGTAAGTTATTGTAACTGCGGTTAATAGTGAAGATGTTTCTGAACGAAGTCGATGTTTATTTTTAACAGAAGTGCCAACATGAAAAAGAAAAAAACCGGAAGGGTTTTTGTTATTTGTTTTGATAAGCTTTGAATATCGCTAATATCATCTCGCTCTACTACGTTTCTCGTATTTTTGATTCACTTATGTTAAGAATTTAGAACTGTTAATTTTAATGGTAGAGTTCCTTAAGAGGAATAATAAACACTTTGAAAAAATAACCTTTTTTAATTTTATGTAGGTAACCTGACACGAACAGCAATTATTTGCCTCTTTACAGAAACATTTATCACGTGTCATGATACGCTTACGTTAAATGCTAAAAATGCAAATTTTTGTACATTACTCAACCACCCACACTTAGGTATGCCGATAAAAAAGTATAATCATCTTGAAATTAATGTAGAGTTTTCCTAAAAAAAAATAGGTCTTAAATAAAATTAAAAGAAATTAGAATACCTAAATAAAAGCGATTTTACCCTTAAAGTGCATGTAGAGTTCTAGAAAAATAAGATTTTTAAATAAAATGAAAGCAGATGAGACTATCAGACCCTAAAAATTAGCAAGCAGTAAGCCACGAGCATTCGTGTCACTGACTTATGGGGATCATGATCATATTTTATACATGTAACAAAACGTAATGAATAAGGTCGTGTTTCGTTTGTTCGTTCGTTTTTCGTATTGTTCTTTTTGACACTCTTTTTTTCAATCCTATACGTATTGGTACTTTTCTTCTATCGTGTCTATGTCACGGTACTGGAGTCAAACTATTGCCAATTTCTAGACGAACTATAAAGATCTACTATTTTTTAAATAGCAAAATTGCTGAACTTTACCTATTCATGTAACATTTAAGACGTGTATTGCTGATGGCGTGTCAATAATTTACCACCATAATTTGCGTGACCACACTAACACTCAATATCACCATAACTCGATCAATTTGTCCACGTCACTCATTGTTCCCACTTAAGGGTTCATTCCCGTATAAATTATAGTAAACGATTATTTACCATCGCACAGTGTCATCAGTGTGTAGTTACGTTTTATAAATCACCTTATTACTCAAAAAATATTCAAGCGAGCGTCCCGAATTAGCATTTATAATTTCAGTACACGCACATTAATCATTATTAATTAATCAGGAAAACTATCTACACTTCAGTTTTTATCTTGGCTCTGAGTTAAATATCGTTTGTTACGTTTTCTGCTTCATTTATTACTTCGGTAGTGCTATTGACATTCCTTCGTTAAATTTATTTGTTATGGAAATGATTCAACAAAACATCAACTACCTGATAATGTATTCGAAAAGAACACAATTTCAAATTATTAGCATCAAATAGTAAACGTTTAGTCGGTTGTATTTATAATAGCGTTTAATATTTCTAAACACACCTTCAAATAGCTTATAATCTGGCATTACCATATTCCCACAATATCGTTATCATATTTATTTTAATCTTGTAATTCGTAGGCTTAGCCAAGGCGTACAGTTTAAACAGTCTCCCGCTGCCAAAACTTCAACGTTCCATTTCACGTATTACGAATTAACAAATACTTAGATGGAAAGTAATTCCCACACGGAAGCCCCCGTCGTCAGTTGATTGATAGCGCAGCGATAAAAACTGTTTGTCAGCGCGGTGCGAACATGCTATTATGTCACCGGCCGCTAGTCTCTGATTAATGTCTGTCATGTACGCCAGCCTTAATGCGCTCTTGTCTCTGGTCATTACGGTGGCACGTTGGCTGTGGTCAGTGAGGGGTGCGCTTAACATGACCATAGATTTTTTTTTTGTTATGTTGGCTCTACTTTTACCGCTCAAATCACGTTCTTTAAAAAAAGTTTGGTTTCTTTTGAATTTCAAAAATAATGTTCGCTCCAGATTAAAGTTTAGTCTAGAATGAGAAAATGATCAATGAATTAAATAAAATAGACGTCTTCTCTAGAGAACTAAGTTTCGTTCGTGAAATGTGGTTTCGATGCTGACATTTTTATTGTTAACGTATTTCATGCATAAAGTGAAAATCATCTTAGCTTATACCCAAGTTCTGTTACAGCGCTAATTGATCATCAGTAATATAATTTATCTGCATTCGCCTAACGAACGTCTAGTAGAGCTCACGCAACCCGCCCGGCACCTAAATCATATTAGACTTTTTTATGCTTTATTAGCGGTTTCAACATAAACTCGGTCTGTCAATTAAGGCCCGCCTAAAATCTAAGGGATACTCAACTTGAATGAGCCATACGGTCGGTCGCACGACTATATCTCATCCGTTAATGTTCCGCGGCGACTTTGAAGTGGCCCAAATACTATAACTTCAACGAAATACGGCCTTAAAGGTAAAGCGACTATCGGGCAGGTTTACGACAAATTGTTCGGCGTTTAATTCGGTGTTCGGTGCGGCATTGTTTTGAGAAAGAGTTTTGTCACTTCGGTGAGTCTTCCCGCGACTTTGCGTCTTAGCATGGTCCACGGGCCAAGTTTCAAATATTTTTTCTTCCGGCAACTGGGCCCACTCTAAGATTCTAGAGTAGATTTTTATTGATTTCGGTATGTAACTTATTAGTGAAACATTAAAAGTAGGACTGCCTGCCGGAAGAAAAAATATTTAAAAATTCAAATCGGTGACTTGGCCCGTGGACCAAGCTAAAAGTGAGCCAAGTCGCTGGAATATACATATGTACTTCGGTGATGGTTGTTTTGAGTGTGGGTATCTACGTGGGTACTTTGGTAAAACCCTTTAACAAATATGTACAAAAATCAACATTTATAACTAGGTCTCTATACTTATTCTAGAGCATCATTCTTTTTGAAATTCAACAAGAAAAAAAAAACTTTTGCTGCAGAACGTAGTTTGAGCGGTAAAAGTAGAGCCAACATAACAAAAAATATTTATCTATGGTCATGTTTAACGCACCCCTCACTGACCACAGCCAACGTACTAAGTACTTACTATAATAACTCTAGGACTCTTTTAAAAGTAGTGAATATGAGTAACTAGATCTCTTTGAAACTAATGTTACCAAAAAAAACTACTTTATTGCTTTTCAACGTAAGTAGGCAGGTTGTAATTAAAATACGTTTTTGGGTTGTATCTAAAAACAGAATCAGTCGAAGCGTCGTTTTTATTTAAAAATAATTTAAAAAATACATTATTTATCAGTCAGTCAACGCGAAGAAGTCATGCGATAAATAAAAATATATGTGACTTCAGTCCGACTGTTAATTTAAAAACTTGATAGGACTTTCGATTTTGATCATTGCATGCTCAAGTATTATTGAATATTTATTATCATAAACTAATAATAATCTTACCATTTCCATAGTAATTTATGTATTCAACTATATGTTAACTCTACATAGAGGCTTGGTACGAGCCACTATTGTTCAGTAATGCATGTTAATTATTTTATTTCAGTTCTTAGTACCCATTTCCATCGTAATTTATTAATTCAAACCCACGTCAATTTGTTAGTAAAGGTGTGAATTAATGACATTTCATTGCATTAAAAAATAAATGTTTTATTTTTATACAACGAGAACATTCGTGTAAATCGGTTGAATAGTTTAGAATTTAGATTTGTATAATGCTACATGCTTTATTATAATCAATCAGTTATAAGACTTTCGATTTAATTAATTAGAATGCAGAGACTTAGGCTGAGTTGCACCACCTAACTTTGACCGTAACTTTAACGATAACCGGTGTTTTTTTGTATGGAGTTTGACAGATTTCTGACATTTGTCAATGTTAAAGTAAGATCAATCAATCAATCAATCAAAAAATCATTTATTGTCTTACTTATAGGTATTACAATAACACAGATCTTAAATGTATACATAAGTCCGCTATAACCTGCCGATTGGGCGTACAATATTTTATTCGTATGAATACAGATTACGTAGGTGCAACCCAGACTTACTAGGCAAAAGATTGCTGGAGAGGCTAGAAATTGTGACGGGATTTTTGAATTTAAAGGTAGCCTTTCGAACTAAGCGTCACAGACGCAGCGTCTTTAGCTTTGGTCTTGTGCCACCAACGCCACGTCACTAACTCGCTTCCAAAGGCTACCTTTAAGACCAAAGCTAAAGACGCTGCGTCAGTGACGCTTAGTTCGAAAGGCTACCTTAACTGAAGCCCAGTGTGTGTTGTTACGACACCAGATAAGAGTAAACTTTATTGTTTCGGTACGGTATTGAATGTGACTACCACTCTTCCCGTAAATGTCGTAAAAGGCTACCTAAGCAAAAACAATACGAGAACTTCAGACCTTCCAACTAGAATAAAATATGTACGAGGCAGTCTAAGCTAAATAGGTACCTACTTGTATTCTGTCTGCCTCGGGCAAATTTTCTTCTGAACTTCCTGATGTGGTGAAATTAATGACCGAAATTAAGTAAAAGTTAATGTTCTTATGGATATTGTCAAAAATGGCAAGCCTAAATTTTTTCGTGCACCATACCCAACCAAAGATTATACAGGGGTCTCCACTGAGGTTGTATTGGTAGAGCTTCAAATTCAAATTCAGGGTTAACAATACAAAATTATTTTCTGTGATAAAGGCCTTATATTTTTAAACATGCTTGGATTTGGATACGTTTCAAACAAATAATAATCACCAAAATGCAATAAGTTGAATTATGAACCTAAACCCGGTGCAATAAGACCCACTTTTCGAGCACTATCTTAAAATATGTTTTCACGGCAGATTCTGTTCATATGAGTAATGAGGGCACTTATGTCCCGCGCTTCTCTTTCGGCGCACAATGGGTCCTCCTGAACTCCGATAATAATCAGCATTGTGCTGTAATAATGCATTATTTAACCAAGTTACTGCGATGCAAGCGAGTTCGACGAAATCACCTAAGCGCCCATAAAAAGGCTCCCTCAAAAATTGCAGTCGTTCCCACCGTGTCATTGCTCGTGAAATGTATTCGGAGCGCGGATCAGGCCCATCGAAACCGAACTTTATCTAAAAACACTGACATTATTGCAATAAATTCGTAATTTTAATCGTGATTATTAAAACAACGGCTCCGTGCACGCATGAACGAATAATAAAATAGACGTTTTACAGCGCGTTTCGTGTCAATTCTCGTAAAAATGTCGGCCGTGCGCCGCGTAGCGGGATTTGCATGAAGAGATGACGTTTAATGTTCTTATTGTGCCGTAAACCCCATGAAATGCCGTGCCTTCGTCTTGCGGCGGCGTTATGCTCGATTGCGCCAGAAAATAACCTGTCTACCTTCACTTTTTTACGGAATTAAACTTAAACGCAGTCACTTTTTTTCAACAACTACGTACCTACTATATGATGAGACATTATTTTTATTTTTAACCAACCGTATATTTTATTAGCGAATTATTATTTATGAAGGACCACCATGCGAAAAGAAGATGGAGATAATTTGTTAAGTACCTGAATAAGTTTATGTGAATATATTTTTTNTTTATGTCATCCATATACATGAGATGGTTAATTTGCATGGTGGTCGGTCTGCTAGTGTGAGTATCTATGTGTTTCAATTCAAAGCCTGTGTTTGATTATTATTATTAAAACTATTAAAAATTCAGAAAGTAAATTGAAAATGCATATTATAGCTCTACACTCCACACCTTTTAAATGCTTCGGACGTTGCTATAAGTAATAACTAATAATATACTATTTCGCGTGCCGTCATCGGCTGATCGCTTTAATTCCTTCATGATGAACTTCTGCACAAAGCGTTTTCTTCACACAAAATTATGGGTTATTATTACACATTTTCGCCACACCTCCTTTAATCAAATGTATTTTTGCCTTTTTTACGCTGCAACAAGCCGTGGATAGTTTTTACAGTAAAACAGAGACNACAGAGATGTATGATTTATGAAGGAGACAGAAGCACCTTGCGTTAGAAGCAGGTGCGGCGTTACAAAGCTCGACGAAAGCAATAAATTATTAATTATGACAAAAAGCCGCGTCATATTATTCTCGTGTACGTTCGCGAAAATTGTCAGTGAAAAAACTGGAGAGCGGCGCCAAAAATCTTTTGTCTACGGGACGTCCCGCGGGCACACTGTGCGGCGGGACAAAGCGGGCAAAGTTGCCGCCGCGCGGCGTGCACACTGGGACAAAGAGCTCCCCGCGCGGACAAAAAATGACATCATTTATTTTATTGCCCCGGGTGAGAATAAGGTACATTAATATTGCGTAGGGCTTAATGTTTCGATCGCCCTGGGCTGGCCATCAGTCAATTTGGCTGCTGTCTTATAAATCCTACCTGTCCTGGTCATTCGATTGGAAAAGTTTCTATTGATGCTCTCTTGGATTATTGTTTTGGATTGATGTACCTGTTTGAGAATACGACAAAGCTTAGCCATTATAAACGTACTATGTTCTGCGTTCGTTTGTTTAGTTTATCTAATAACAAAACTTTTTTAAATGATTACCTGGCACTTCATCAAATTTTATTAAGTTTGTTCCAAAGAAATTATGCGCTATGGTGGTGGAGCATGCGCACAATAATTAAAACTAATGGGGCACCTGTCAACGCTTTGCTTGTGTGAGTAAATATTTTAGCGTGTCGTTATGATCACGGAATGGAAATTAAATTTAAATGTTATAAAAATATTTCAGTTTTTGTCCCGAGAATTGACTGAATGGAGCACTGGGCATTGTTAATTAAGTTTTAGTGGGACTTAAGAAATTATTATTTAAATAAAAAGTGTACTTCTTAAAACTATTAAAAATTCAGATAAATGAAATTTCGTAAATCAAATTACTCGTATCAAAACTTCGAACAAAAATATCTTTATCAAGGCGTCAAATAATTTATTTATGAGTTATTTAAATGAATTTAAATTCACTCTATTGCATAGTTTACGTATATAGCAGGCCTTTAATAATTCGGTATCAAAACATTGATCGTTCATAAATCGATCAATGATTAATTACTATCGACGATTTTCATAAAAATCAAATGTACATCTCAATTCGCAAATTATAGGGTTGTCACTATTTGAAATTATTTAGTGAAAATATTTTAGAGAGCACATTAAGCTGAACATTGGCATCTTTGTGCAGTTGTAATAGGTCCTATTTTTAATCAAAAATGCATATGAATGCTAGCGTATACTCGTATGTAAATTCGTAGACAGTTATTGGAAAATACTACATTGAAACTGTCGCTTTAATATTATTCTTCTTCTGTTAAGAATGACAATCGTCTCTCTCCTTTAAACTTAATATTTTATTTTCTTCATGGCCGTAAGTGATATCTTAGTAAATGTGATATTTCTGCTAATTTTAAATTTGTCACATTTCGATTTACACAAATGAAATATTTTTCATCGTCCAAAATTTTCAGAACATACGATTTCATATTTAAAGTCATTTAATTAAAATCCAATTCGTATAAATTTGTCAATTTAATCAAAGCCGTTTTGGCGACCCTAGCAGAAAGTTGCGCATACGCATGCAATCCATCATGGCTGCCCACGAGTCTGTGATTTATAACCACGCCACCAGTTTCCTAGAGTAGCTGGTATTACGGCAAATTAATTACAATCGTGGTCTTACTCTGCGAATATATTCAGTTCAGACTCTATCGCACTCTGTCACTCGCTCTAGAATACTGGTACGAGTGACGGAGACAAAACTATTATAGAGCCTTATTGAAAACATTGACTTCTGTAACCCGAATCTGTTCCGATTGAAACCTGTATAAACAAAGTGTTGAATTTATCATTTATGGATCTAAATAAATCAATCTGCTTATTTGGATTAATTTTCATTACTGAAACATTATTCAATAACATAATCCACCGTGTGCGTGGCAGCTCCAACAGCCTCCTGCAGAGTGTCGCGGCGTGGTTGGACGTGGACAGTGCCATCATGCAGCACTGGACACGCGTCCATCTTACTAAAGACACCAAATTGTCGTTCTTTAATTATAACTATGTTTAGGTTACTGTGTGATTTACTAACCGTAGTTTATAAGACCTTTGTTACTAACACTTTTATGGGCTATGCCTGAAATAAATACCTTTTATTTATTTTTATTATTTCAAACACGTCCGAATGCTAAGTTTCTTTTGACAGATTTCATTAAAATTTGCGACAAAATTGTGATAGAGCGTCGGGAACGTCAGAAAAGTAGGTTAATGTTTGTTTCATTGAATTTTATTTACTTTATCTTTTGATTTGCATTTTTATTTACTTAAGTATGTAGTAAGTTTTTTGATTCGTGTTTAAACTGCCTAGATTGTGCCATTATGATTTATTCAGTTTCTTGTGATTCATTTAGCAATTTCGTTATGTTATACCATAGATGGTCAGGAACTTCTCCTATCCATTTGTCTTGAGACTAATCCATCAATTTAAAATGGCAAAATAGACTTTGCCAGTTTTTCGGCGTTACAGATTTTTGAGCAAAGGTCATCAACCTTTTGATGTTTCCCCGACATCTTTGTAAAGTTGAGCACGTAATAGTTGCGGTTCACGCTCCACGGGCCTAGTGACGTGACAATATCGATAGTAATGCGCTCGATTGATTGTCGATGTTGGTTTTTGCGGTGAGAAAATTGTTTTATTTCACTTTTTTATTCGTTTGTGGGAGCAGCGAATTGAAACCTTTTTGTTAGACGGTCTTAATTGTCAGGTCTGTCGGCAACACTGCATTTACATTGTAACTTAATTTTAAAAGTGCACGGCAAAATAAAGGGTTTAAAGTTAACTCAAAGTGACGTAATGGATAACATCTTGTAATAAGTGAAGTGTGTTCACTTCACTTATTAAGCACAAGCTAAGCTGTAAGTAACTTATCTAATAACACCAGCAGACTGTAGAAGCACGACCCTCTCTTATTTACCAGATGAGAAAGAGTAATGTGTGCTAGCCAAATCTTCCATTTACCAACCGATGTAGAGAGAGTCTTCAAGATTATGCGAACTAAAGTACTTATCGCCTAAATAAGAACCTAAAATCGGAAACACCCATCTTATTGTAACACAGAAAAAGCCGCAGGAAGTATCGCACACGTTGCTTCCCAAACTTTTTGCGTTCGCCATCTTGTCAATTGTCCAACCTCCGTGTAGGAAGCCGATGAGGTCGGGACGAACGCGGAAGAGGGCCGGCCTCGCCGTCGACCGTGACGTTGACTGTTGACACCGTGCTAAATCACTTTCACAACGATTACTGGCCAGCAAAAAACGTTTAGGTACTCTTTAGAACGATTTTAAAAGTTGGATCATTGATTGTGCGAATGCTGGCCGAAAATAACTTTACAATTATTTAAAAAGAAGTTGGAATACGCCATCTTCGTCTTGCGTGGAAACTAGCCAAAGAGTTAGCTAGAAAAAGTTACCTAAAGAATAATAATGTAACTTGAAATATGTTTTCAGGAGTAGGAAAATGCCTACTGTGAGTAGGCGCACACCGTTGATTTTTAGTTGGCCGATAGTTGTGCCCGATTTTAAATTGTATGAAGAATCGGCCAAATCAAATCGGCGTAGTGTGCGCACTCCCATACATGCCCATACTGATCAACTGCCCGACTAAACTATCGACCGACGAAAAATCAACGGTGTGCGCCTACTCTTACACTCTCTTATTATGCTATGCAAACATTTGTTTTCAAGCTAGAAATAAAAGGGTTAATGTTGTTTCTCATAATTTGTTTTTGTATGTAGGTATTCCTCCACATAATCTAAGTATCTTATTGAGAAAATCTTTACTTAGTTCACTTTGTCATCGGTTAGCGTGCAAAACTTGTAGGTAAGCATTTTAATGGCTTTTTTGCTTGCTCTACCAGCGCTCCTGATTACGAGTGACCTCGGAATAACGATGCAATAGGTACGAACCAGCATTTCAGCACGTCATTAAAAATTGAAGTGCATGCACTAAAACCAGTCGAGATAAATCCGCCATATTGAAAAGCGTGACCAATGGCCGTAGCGAGCGCTATCAGCTCATTGATAACGTTCGATATTCGAACGCAACGCACCGATTGGCTGGCACGGGTACTGGCATAAAACACCGTTATCACAAAATAAAAGCAGAATTCTTGTTAGTAGAATAAATGGGTCATGTTTTATGCACCTTTGTCCTGTTTTATACTTATTTTTATTGCATTTGTAAACCGTTGTTGCTACACAATCGTAGAATCTTAAACACATTTCTTATTAATCAGTACTATTATAATTTCCACGTTGAGGAAAGGATTTCAGCGAATCACTGAAAAACGAAAATAGACAACCCAACCTGGTATTTACAAATTATAACTTTACCTACTCCTAACCCCTACGTTAATGAATGTTAAATCAAAAATAATTAAATACAATCACACAATTTACTAAAATAGACAAAAAACATCGTCGTGCGTTGAACATCTAATTACCAAACTAAAATAAGACGAGTCACAAATTGGAATCACCGAAACAGACTGCACGGTAAATTTAGCGCAGAACACATCGAGAACAGACTGATTAACTTTTTTAAATTTAGACAAATCTGCCGAGGCAAACGGGTTGGCGGGAAAGATGGACAGATATGAAGATTTATTTCCAAATTAGAACTTTTTTTAGAAAATATTTTTCTCTCTTTATGGCTGCTGTCACCTTATGTGGTGCCCTGGTGTGGTGAATGTAGCCAGCCAGTATCAAGCTACTATTAGGGATTATGAATATAGCTAATTTAATTGCTTTGTATTAGGGTTGTTAATAATCTTAATTAAGTGTAATCCAATAGTTAAACACATCGTTACTTAAATTAGAATTAATAAATAATAATAATAATAANTTGGTTTAAATTATCATACAAAGTCAATTAAACTGCCAAAGTATTGTAAAATAGAGTTATCATGGAATCCTTAATGGCTCTAACCACGATTTTTGTTCGATAGAAAACATAAATTTTGCGCTTTTATAACCGTGAAAACGGCTAAGTGGGTTAATTCTTTACTTGAAATTTTTGCTTTTTGGGGCATGCCGTGCCACGCGTTTCATGTCACTTTTAAAACGAGGCAGCAAACATTTTTTTTTTTTCGAGAAAATAGCGGAAAAACATTAATTTTTAGTAACACGGTGGAACAGAGCGTGTGGTGGTTAATGCTGATTAGTGTCATTATTATTTTTATGATACTTATGGTCACTTTTACGAGAAAAAGCACCATTCTGATCCTTATTCTATTAAGTTAATAGCTCTTTAACTGGGGAGAGTTTAACAAAAATAATATAAATAATAACTGCTGTACATTTTTTTAGTGTCATGTAGCTATTGCAATTTTGGAATATAAAATGTGCTGTAGGTAATACGTATAAGAAAATCCAAAGAAGTTTCAGTAATCAAGTAAAAAACCAAAAATGGTCTTGTACAATTTCGCGAGGCACAATTTACCAACGCCACGCCAATCGGCGGTAGATGGGGCATANATCCAAAGAAGTTTCAGTAATCAAGTAAAAAACCAAAAATGGTCTTGTACAATTTCGCGAGGCACAATTTACCAACGCCGCCACGCCAATCGGCGCGGTAGATGGGGCATGCGCGCGCGCCGTGTGGCCGCGTCCTCAGCGACGCCATCTTGCGATTTGTTCCTTTTTCAAAACTCCCAATCCCAACGTCTGCGCTCCTTTTTCTCCTGTCACACTTCCGACATTCGCCAAGAGAAAGAAAACTCTTTTTGTTGCCTGCCAGGAAGAAAACAACTCGTCATTACACATTCTTGATATGCAACCTCGTTGTAATATTAACCCTGGATTTCACCATCACTGATTATAATAAACGTCAAAAGTCTGTCAAACTCCATACAAAAACACAGGTTATTGTTATAGTCATGGCAAGGTTAAAGTAGATAAGTCAGTGTAACTCAGCCTAAAGCTTCAACCACACCAACGCGTGCAGATCGCCATCGCCGGCGCGATCAAAGGCCATTGACAAGTAGCGCGACCCATGACAGTTCACGCGACCTGTCATTTGCCTATGATCGCGCCGGTGATGGCGATCTGCAACAAAACGTGTAGTCTGATATGCTGTTGACTGTAATTCATGTTTAAGGGGTAAATTATCAAAAATTACGGTAATACAATTATCGTTTGTAAAAGCCCATTAATTTTCGGCAAACGGAGGGTCCAGAATTCGCGGTTTCGTCCCATATGGTGCATGACACAATAAACTTTATGGTTCGGGAACGGATAAAAAAGGTACAACTGTTGTGAACCGTTCGTTACGTAGGTATATTGTGGAGGTCACCGCGGGGAGTCGAACCCCCGTCGTGCCTCTCTCAACGCTGGGCCAAATTACTAGTGCACCTTTGTTCTGATTGTTACGCTGTTCTAGGTATTTAGGGTTTTTGGAAGCGCTTTAAAGCTATTTTGGGAGTAGGCGATAAGTTATTTTTGCACTAATGTAAAAGATACTTTAATTAAAAACAGATATTTTTACCGCTGTACACGTTGCTTGCAGTACATTCTACCTACTAAAGTTTAATCGGATGTAAAAGAAACTAGAGTGGTAATTTTTAATTGTTTTACTCCATCTTATCCAGGCAATTTAATTTCCCTGATGCATTCCGGATGACTCTAGTTATCCTTCAATAACCAAATTTATGACAATTGTAGAGCTCTAAAGATCCAAAGGTTAACTTCGTTATGCAGCTTTTGAATCCAATATTCCTCTTTTTTCCGATAAATTATCTTTCTATATGTATCAGATACCGTAAAATGAGCGGTTGCGCTGTTCCAAACGAGCTTCATCGACGTAATAGACACTAATTTGTATTTAACCGAGCTATGTAAATGCAAATCTTGCTGAATTCTCGATTCTGTTATGTATATTGCTAATAATGCGCTAGTGCCCTCGAAGGTCGCATAGGAATGGCGGTTGATTTGAGGCACTCGCTATAGCGAACTCATAATGTGCGCACATTAGCTCTAGGGGGCGCCTGTGGAGCAGGTAGTCGATCGGCCATCATTTATACGAACCACAGACAATGTCCATAGACAAATCTTGTATCAATCATCCTTTATTCTAGCGTGCGATTCTCCCCGACAGAAAAAGCGTAACCTCATGTTATTGCAACGCTAAATAGCTTTCATAACACAAAAACTACTCGTCAGACGTCGTAAAGCTTTTCATGATTATTAATAACACTCCGACTAATAACCGTAATAAGACAATGCTATACCAGGCGCCAGCCGTTAAATATCTGTCTCTTTTAACTAAGCTCAAATCAAAATAATGGTGGGAAACGGATATGCGAGCAGGCAAATAAACGCTCGTAACTCGTTATGCCGGTCGTATAAGGCTCAGTTGACATAAACGTGGCTGGCTAGGTGTAATCCGCGATGTTTTCAGTAATCGTAAAATGAAAATTTGAAATATGACTCGTCGATGTATGTGTTGGTTTAGCGGGTAGTTACGATGGTGTTTTACGATTGTGTGAGGCGTCGGCGTTCCGGTAAGAGAATGGCCCTCGCCGCGGTATGAAATATAGTGTTTAACACCAGCCCGCTTGTAGCAGGGCGCCCCGCGGCGCGCGGCCCGCGGCGTCGTCAGTCGTCACCCTAACCTTGTACGATAATGTTTATAAATAGCACTTGATATGAGAAACACTTGCTTTCATGTTAAATACAATACTTTACATTTATAACGGACGGTAATGTATACGAAGTGTCAAGCGTCAAGCGATAAAGAAAGTAAAGAGTAAAGACTTCCATCGTTCGCTACTTCACAGTCCAAAAACGGTCGTGTTTGGTAAAATAGCATAAACAGCATGACATCACTAAGTTCAACGATCAGCCATTAATATTCAGTAGCAAAAAAGGTTTGAGCACGAGTCAATTATGACCTAACAAGGCGATATTTACCAAAAATTGACTGACATCGGGCACCCATTAAGTAATAAAAACGGTTTTCGGCCATAACGCGGTGGCCATTGATTGCCCAAGGCTGAATTCTGAACTACCGATACTATGCAATAATTGTTTTTGAATGTCAGAATGTCAAAGTTGGCGATAGTGGCTTGTTTTTTTGCTGACCTTTTTTGTGCGCGATACAGTTTGTCTTTTGTTTAGCTTTGAATGTAGCGAACGAATTAAACAAAAGACTGTCGATAGCGATCACTGCCTGTCTGATAGTAGTCAATAATAGACGTTAAAAAACTCTACACCTTTTCAAAGCACTTAGATGCATGTAAGTTCCAAAACAAGAATACGAAAATGAAATAGACGGGTCTTATAATACGTTGATTTAGCAGCTCCCTACATCAATCTGAAAATTGCTCTCGAATGAAAGCACATTATTCTTACAACACCGAAGCAATCTGCGCAGCCCTTTCGGAATTAATTACAAAACACAACGAGAACAGGACACAGGACCTTTCAATCAAAATCGGCAGTTAATCACTCGGCGAGAATTAGATCCAGTTTCGAGCGGCCCGTAAATGCGTTCTCTGTGCAAATGCGTGCGTGGGCGCTGCCGCGGCGCGATCAAAGCCGGCTTTGCGGGGTGACCAAGATGCACTAGATTTTGAACTATAAGAATATTGGAATGTGACTTACAATTGCCTGACGATGACAGATCTGAACTTGAATCTTAATGTTAAACAACAGCATTATGAAAAGATGTAGGCAAATACGGAAAAAACGCACTCAGCAAGTGATATAGCTCACCAGCCAGTTAGCCAATTGACTGTTATATCGAACTAAATTCTGAGGTGGAATTTCGTAAAGCAATCGTAATCATTTGACAGTTCATAACGTACGATTATTCTGTCAAACGCTTTGTTTAACTGACTTTATCGTACGTTATGAACTGTCAAATGATTACGATTGCTTTACACAATTCCACCTCTGGTCTGTACTAGGAGTAAAACTCTTATGTATTAGTTTTTAAATTTTGGATTTGGTTGGATTACGTGTGACAAATGTCCCCAGATCAAGATCAGATCAGAAAACTAGAATATAAGGTTTAAGTACCTATTTATTGTGTCAAAATAGTTTCATACTTCTCTAAATCATGGTGACCCTTCTCCCCGCGTGCGGTCGCCCTACGTGGCTCTAGACTACAACGCTCTTGTTGCGCGAGCCTTTTTGTTCTCGTGGCGGTGCCTATTTGTACTCATCCTGTTCTTGCAATGCTACTCTACAATTGAATTAAAACTTGCTGAAAACTAGTACTTACTTACTAAAAAGCACAGTGAAATGGAGTTAACCTTTCAAAAACAGGATAATAGAGACGCTATTGATTGAGATCAACCAGTGCCCAATGGCGTCAAATAGTTTAAAGTTTCAATGTTTGATTCTTTCTCCTAGCTAACTGAAAACAAATGTGCTTTGTGTTCAAATTTCAGTTTAAAAAGTAATCCAAAGATGAATTCAACCATAATTTTAAACAAACGAGTTATAACAAATTTAACATAATTACACTGAACATATCAATGTTTGAAAGAACTCTACATAAATTAGTTTCATTTGCCACTAACTACGTATCTGTTAAATCAGGCATTAAGCGTAAACTCTACCGAAAACCTGAAAAAAAGTTCTTAAATACTTTAACACCATTAAGTTCACGCAAAAGAAATCATTTAGCAACAATTAATTATTAGTTAAGTCATCATTAAATAGAGTCGTGATTAAACTAGTTGGTTTAATGTAATGAATGTGTGGCGTGACTGACAAATTGAATCGAAAGGAGGATGCGCACACTTGGATGACAACGCCCTTGAAAAGTAATCACTTTCAAACTTGCAAGAATTACGTAATTTTTTAAAGGATTTAAATAATAGACACATAAGTGCCCTGAGTGCCCGAGCAACTGCACGCAGGAGGATTTAATGAATGCTGCTGACAACGCCACTCTTGTAGCGGGGTTTTGAGCTGACACTGTGTAGGTTTGTTGTCGACACGATAAGAAGAAGAAGAATAGACACATCACGATCAGGTAATTTTTTAGTCTCCACTGAAGAACTCTGCTGAAGCATAAACCTCTTTTGCTTGCTATGTAGCTATACGGAGAATTAGGCGTACAATCCCCACTATATGGCCAGACAGGCCTGATATTCGCATATTTGTCCCATAATCGCTTCTTACGAAATCCACGGGAAGAGTGAGAGTTAGCGGTCCTATTTAAACTTTGTTGAAACCACATTAATACACACCTTAAAATCTGGTGAATAAGTAATAAACAGTTTTAGAACTACATAATTTGGGCAGTCGCTAGGTATCGTAGCATTGTTTAATTTTCATCTACCCATTTACATAAGGTAGTAAAATAGGCAAAGGAATATTTCCATTAAACTTACTCAAGATTTTAAATTATTACTAATAATTTATTAGTAATTATTGAAGCAAAGGTTACAAAATTACCAGGCCTAGGTCGACATAGGTGGGTCATTGTCAATGTTGAAATCGTGGCAATCAAACACATGTCATGTGCGTCAAAAGTCCGATAATGGGTGAAGCACACGAAACTATGAGGAGTCAGGGCTGGCGACGCGTCTTTAATTAAAATATTAAAAAAAACAAAAGCGCCATGAACTTCTAATGTAACATGAGCCTTTTTGGTTGGATACTTTTAAGTTAATTTTCAAATACCTACTTAGGTAACAGTACTCGTATATTATTATGTGAATGTAAATTATAAGTGAATACAGCTTTTACTCCCAGGATTGTGCGTCAAAAGTTTAATTANTAAACAACAGCATTATGAAAAGATATAGGCAAATACGGAAAAAAACGCACTCAGCAAGTGATATAGCTCACCAGCCAGTTAGCCAATTGACTGTTATATCGAACTAAATTCTGAGGTGGAATTTTGTAAAGCAATCGTAATCATTTGACAGTTCATAACGTACGATTATTCTGTCAAACGCTTTGTTTAACTGACTTTATCGTACGTTATGAACTGTCAAATGATTACGATTGCTTTACACAATTCCACCTCTGGTCTGTACTAGGAGTAAAACTCTTATGTATTAGTTTTTAAATTTTGGATTTGGTTGGATTACGTGTGACAAATGTCCCCAGATCAAGATCAGATCAGAAAACTAGAATATAAGTTTTAAGTACCTATTTATTGTGTCAAAATAGTTTCATACTTCTCTAAATCATGGTGACCCTTCTCCCCGCGTGCGGTCGCCCTACGCGGCTCTAGACAACGCTCTTGTTGCGCGAGCCTTTTTGCTCTCGTGGCGGTACTTATTTGTGCGTACTCATCTTGTTCTTGCAATAATATGCTACTCTACAATTGAATTAAAACTTGCTGAAAACTAGTACTATCTGCCTACTTACTTACTAAAAAGCACAGTGAAATGGAGTTGGTGTATTAAGGTAAAAACCTTTCAAAACACGATAAAAGAGACGCCATTGATTCTTCCGTCATCAGTTGTTAGTACCCCACTAAGCGTGTTGTGTGTTCAAATTCCAGTTAATTAAATTTTTCCAAAAGTAATCCAAACACGAATTCAACCATAATTTAAAACAAACGAGTTATAACAAATTTAAAGAATTACACTGAACATATCAATGTTTGAAGGAACTCTACATTCAGTTTCATTCGCCATTAATTACGTATTACTGTTAAATCAGGCATCAAGCGTAAACTTACCTAAAATCTGAAAAAAGTTCTTAAAAACTATAACACCATTAAGTTCGCGCAAAAGAAATCATTTAGCAACAATTAATTATTAGTTATGTCATCATTAAATAGAGTCGTGATTAAACTAGTTGGTTTAATGTAATGTGTGGCGTGACTGACGGACAAATTGAATCGAAAGGAGGATGCGCACACTTGGATGACAACGCCCTTGAAGTGATAATCACTTTCAAACTTGCAAGAATTACGTAATTTTTTAAAGGATTTCAATAATAGACACATAAGTGCCCTGAGTGCCCAAGCAACTGCACGCAGGAGGATTTAATGAATGCTGCTGACAACGCCACTCTTGTAGCGAGGTTTTGGGCTGACACTGTGTAGGTTTGTTGTCGACACGATAAGAAGACGAAGAATAGATACATCACGATCAGGTAATTTTTGGTCTTCATTGGAGAATTCAGCGGAGGCTGAAGTATAAACCTCTCTTGTTTGCTATGTGGCTATACTAAGAATTTGGCTTACAATCCCCACTATATGGCCAGATGGGTTGGGGAGGCCTGACGCTCGCATATTTGACCCTTATTCGCTTCTTACAACATCCACGGGAAGAGTGAGGTGTGATCCTATTCCACTCTACCGTATAAGAACAAAATAAAGTCGGACAAATTCGAAAACGAAGGGTAATTCATAATTTTGGAACTACACAATTTAGACTGGTCGCTTGATATCGTAGTACCTATTGTTTAATTTTCATCTACCTATTTACATAAGTTAGGTAAAGGAATATTTCCTTCAAACTTACTCAAGTTTTTAAATTATTAGTAATTATTAAAGCAATGGTTACAACAATTACTAGGCCTAGGTCGACATAGGTGGGTCATTGTCAATGTTGAAATCGTGGCAATCAAACACATGTCATGTGCGTCAAAAGTCCGATAATGGGCAAAGCACACGAATCTGTGAGGAGATAGGGCTGGCGACGCGTCTTTAATTAAAATATTAAAAAAAAAAACAAAAGCGCCATGAACTTCTAATGTAACATGAGCCTTTTTGGTTGGATACTTTTAAGTTAATTTTCAAATACTTAGGTAACAGTACTCATATATTATTATGTGAATGTAAATTATAAGTGAATACAGCTTTTACTCCCAGGATTGTGCGTCAAAAGTTTAATTATTCCATTGAGAATTTGAGAAGTAAAAACAAATAATTCAGTCCCTTTTCTTCATCTTCTAATCTCTACAACATTTATTTATCCCTTTTGCACATGAATTTTACACAAATATCAAGCAAAATTGAAAGAAAACCTCTCAAAAATACGAGTATATTTAATAACCCTCCTTCTGACGCAATTGGGAAATACCTACTTACACTTGTACATAATTATAATAAGATGACATTGCACGTAAATTACAAAAGCATCCCAATTCACGCATCAAAACGTTTAAAGACAACAAACAGGTGCGCGCGCGCAACCCTCGCGCGATTAGTCGCGGCCGGCACGCGACGAATAATCGCTAAACGAGCGATAGTGATGCAAATCGAATCCATCGATATCGTACCGATCACCGATGTCTACGACTATTTGCTGAGCTTTAGCGTGAATTGGTTGTAGCCTTGTTATGATTTAAAGCCATACTCGATTTGAGTCTTACATCAAATTGAATGAGTCTTTTAAAGCTTTGATAGCAATAACTACTATAGTTATTGTGATACAGTAGTTGCAACGAAATGAGACCTAGGAATAGTTAACCTCTGAAAAAGGCATATGAAATGATCGAAATTGACGACTACTCGATGACTATAGTCGGTATTTGAAGCCCGATTAGTTGACTAGTGAGCTAATCGCCAAAGTTAGTTCATCTCTAGTAATAATCTGGCACTAATATCAAGTTATTGTCACAACGTACACTTTCATAGCCAACTGGTAATAGAATGCGACGGAACCAATGAATAAATGAATATTTATACAACTTTATTTACTTTTAATAAATGAGAAACACAATCGCGTTTTTGTCACCGCAATTTTCCTGCACACTCTGAAATTGATTTTCAAACCATTGGACTCAATAATAAAGTGCCAATCAAAAGTAGAGTTAATTCAATCAAGTTTTCCTAGAATTCTGCTTGTTTTTTAATTGTATTGTTTATTCTGATTATTATTTCTTGTCGGTATGTACAGTCACGGAATGAAAAGGTTCGTCAGTTTTCAAATTGATTCCTTCAACGAATCGCGAGCACATATTACCTTTTGAAACTATGTTACAGAATAATCTCGAGTTAGAGAAAATAATCTTTAACTGTTCGTCAGTAAAGTCCAAAATTATTCAGATCAAAGTTGTTTGACGATTTATCTTGTCAAGAAGATTATTATGATTGATAAAGTAAAACCTTCTTGTTGGTTCAACCTGCCATTATTATTTCTATTAAAGAAAAAAAAATATTGTCATTGGTCAATGTCATCATTGCATTGCACTGATGGGATAGAAAAATAAACAAGCAAAACCTTATTCGTTAGCAAACGTCATATTTATTTAAATGTTAGCAGCACTGTTTCTTGCACTGTTATGTTGGCAGGTTTGACTCTTACAGTACCTAGTGCAAGCGAAAACCGACACTAAGGTGACGAACCTTTTCATTCCGCGACTGTACATTGACTTCGTGAAACCTTCGTTTGTTTTTAATTAGTTCATGTCTATAGTTCTTATGGGATAGCTAATGCAATTCCGTAAAAATGGAAAAGACTAGCTTTTAATAACACCTGCGCTAGGGCGCTTAATACAAGTAGCAATAGGTGCGATTTTAATCCGAAGTGCTTTTGGTTAAATTTTTTAGGTAGAAGAGGTACCTATTTGATTGCAGCTTAACTTTTAATTATCCTTATTTCTATTGAGCTTGGTTATGGCTTTACAATGATGAATATTGTAATAAAATGGGCCATCTTAATTAAGATTTTACAGCGTCCTTCCCACAAGGTTCTGTCGTACACTATTATAAGTACAAAAGAATAACTTTCCAGGAACGTATTCTTTCAAATACAAACAATACGTTCTTACTTTATTTGCGACCGCAACGCCGCGGTTTTTGGCTATAAACATCATCGGTACAGCACCGACAAACGCGCAAACCGACAATGTACTAATGTATTTGCATTTTTGCTTTACTGCGACTGGAATGACATTTCTTTTTTTGGTCTGTGGTGGCGGCGGCTGAGTTATGACAGTTGGTTTTGTAATGGTAATTTTCTTTCGGGCTTTGCCTTAGTTCTCAGCGAATAACTTTCGATATTTGACATAATGTTAATGGAGTGAGTATATTGACGCCGGAGGTATCGTCCGCTCGAATTTCGGTTATAAGTAATGACATGTTTGAAAATTTTCTTGTAGATTGTGAAATTGTAGGTTGCCTGTCAATTTATTCGTAGAATAATGTTGACTTTTTGTCATCTTTACTTTTAAAAAAATTGTCAATAGGTCATTCCTATTCTCTTAACTTTGACAATTGAAAAGTCGGTTGTGAGTAGGACAACTGTTAAAAACATCTTGTTACTTGTTTTTCCCTTCAAAGCGCTTTTTACTTTATGCGCCAAAAGTGGACCCTAATTTTCTGTTTTGTCTTCTTAACCAATATACTAAACCACCTTCTCTTTCCAGGTCTGGTTCCAAAACAAGCGTTCGAAAGAGCGCCGCCTGAAGCAGCTCACTTCAATGGGGAGGGGTCCGTTCTTCGGGTCCTCCCGCAAGATGCGGGGGTTCCCCATGAACCTCTCCCCCGGGGGGTTAGAGGAGGGTCCTCCGGGGTTTCCGTACTTCGCGACGGCAGATGGCAAGTTCGAGTTTGGATATGGCCCGCCGTTCCACCATGATGCGCCGTTCTTCCATCCACCGCCGGCTATGCCGTTCAACCAGCCAGGTTGGTAGACTTTTTATACTTGAGTTAGGCGACTTTCTTTTGTGTCGTCATCAGAAAGGGATACTTTTCGAAGAGCATTGAACTATATGTCGAAGAGTAATCATTTATAACACTTTACAAAATTCAAAAGTACGAAAAAAAACGACTATAACTAAAGCAGTCAATTACTAATTGTCTTAAGAAACTGAGTATTTTCGTATTTAGCTACCTGTCATTTAGATTTATTATTTTTGAATAACTACAACCTTATGGGTACCTATTCGGAATTAAGTACTTTGATAATGTGGCCGTCGTGACTAACAGTCATCCCGCCTAAGAAAGATCAGGCTCAAGTCCTACCTAAGGCAGTCGATTTTGTCAAATCCTAATGATCTTAGTGACAATTTCTTTGACGTTGATGTACCAAATAATAACTGGAGCAGGTCGTTTCGCAGGCGGAATGGAGTCGCTGCCAGGCGGCGAGTTCCCCGAACAGTTTCCTCCGCCGGAGCACCTGGTCCTCCCGCGGCCATCCTCCCCCGAGTTCACCTTCGGAGACGCCCCGCCCCCCCTCCACCCCGAGGGTCTGGTCTGGTAGCTGAAGCCGGAGCCGCGGGACTTCCACGACTGAGGCGGCTCGACGGGCTACAAAGTGGACTATAATAGTGAGGTGTTCTTTTCAGTTGAGTGATTGGACAGCGAACCCTTGTGATAGTGTTTTGTTTAATCGCGATTTTTAGGCTGCGTCTCCACTAAGGTGAGTCTACGACGAGCTGAGCACGAGTGGAGCACGAGTTGAGTCTGAATTCGTGTAGTGTGGACCGACTTTCGAGTCTCGAACGAGCGCGCTTCGAGCATTTGGCTCGGTTTTTTGACGTACGTGGTTTTTGATGGGATTTGCATCGCGCTCTACTACTATCGAAGAGAGTGATTTTAATAGACTCGTTGTACTATGAGCCACACTTTCAGCTACCCAATTCGGGTCATGTCGTCTATCGCAAAGAATCGCCATTATTGATGAGAGCGAGAGAAAAAATGTAAATGGGCAGCTGGAACTGTGGCCCATTGTACGTCCACAGCTCTGTACGAGCTCGTGCTCGTATCGCTAGCATAGACCTACCTCTAGGTTGCTTTCGCGAATGGAGCACCGTGCGCGTAGTGTGAACTCTTCAATAGTATTAGACAATTCAATTTTTAGTTCCAATGGAAACGCAGCCTTAGTAGATATGAAAAACTTTCGTGCCGTCACGAATGATTGTGGATTTTCCTTTTGTCAAGAAATACTACTGTAAATCGTAGGTTTTAGTTTTTCGCTTGTATTATTATAAGTTTCTCCTCTGGTGCTAATAATTTTAATCTTTATTTTCTCATTTCAAAAATCTTGACAGAAATTGGATGTTTCAACTTTAGTTATGAAAAACTTTTGTATTTTTCAACCTTTACCAATATCGGATCTTTAATTTATAACTCGTATTATCTTCAGTTTTTTATTTATTCTTAGGAAATGTGAATATGAAGTGTCTCTGTGAATAGTAATACTAAATGTAAATACGATAGAGTTTTATAATAACTATCCATAATTTATTAAGTTAAAATATTTATTTACAATGGGTTTACATAAAGTATAATAATTTTGGTTCCTATTTTAAGATAGATTCAGCAATTACAACGCATTTTATTTTGTATATTTATTATTAATTTTTAATTAATACTGTTAATTAAGTACAATGGAGTAGATAGATATAGCGTGCACTTAAAGGCAGGCATTATGTAAATAATAAGATGTATATAAAATTACTATGATCCTGTATATGTGTACTTATAAGTACTTTATGTAAGTAATGGTATTTTAAGTATTCATGAAATTATCACTTTTCCATTTTGTATGACAACATTAAGGACAAAGGGTAAATGTAATTTCCATCTTTTTACATGTTTTTGTCACTTATTTCACGAATGACCTTTGTAAATAATTCCTTATTTCGAGGCAGTAGGGTACATGCAACCGTTGTCGTCCCTGTGTATCATTTTACTCAAAAAGTTTTTTTTCATTGTTATCAATAGAGTACTCCAACTTAATAAAAAGGGGCCGTGTTCTAACTTAATTAAGGAGTGTTTTTACTGTTTTTTAACAACTTTTTTCATAAAAAGTATTTTTTATCTGTGGTCACATGTACTCTTATCATTACGCCTCACGTTTTGAACATAACACGCGAAAAGTCATTATCTTTTGAGTCGCGGAACAATTCGCTTCACTGAAAATGTAATTTAATGTACTACATATGGGCAACATTGAAACACCCTATCTGTGGGTAAACCGCGAGTAACTGTAAAACTTAATTGAAAATACAAAGTCAACGAGTAAGTACTGTACATTTTAAATTTTCTTCCTGACTTTTTGAGTAAACCTCACAGTACTAACACAATACTCACACATTATTGAATATTCTTTTCATTTACTACTTGGTGTTAATTTATTTAGTGTTATATATTTATTTTTTGTTTTAAATTATATCTATGGAAAATTTTATTAATTGGTTCTGCGTTTCAAAAGATATACTGACGATTTAAATAAAACAGGATTACCTAATATAAGTATGTACTTTAGATTAAGTGTTAATATCGGTACATACTGTTGTCATCTGTATTTTAGTATATAAAAGTATAATGGAATTGTCTGTAAGAATAAAATCTATTCGGAAATATTTTTTGGGATTTTATTTTGTACCTGCCGTGCTGCATTCGTTTTACCTTATCCTTTATCAGTCGGCATTTTCCCTACTACGAAGGACAACACACGTTGTCGTCACAAATGATGATAATTATTATGCAGATAAATTTGTAAAATATGAATAAAGCCTCTTAAAATATTTTCAAAATAAACATGGGATGTATTAGTTTATCGACAACGAAGTTACAGGAATTAATTTGTAAAATGTAATTTTGCTGACTAACAGTGAGCGTAGTCCGATTTACTCAATAAAAAAATTCGCGCTTACATCTTGACCTAACTGAAAGCTTCAATAAACACCAATAGTCGTAACTTATCCAAACCTTCACCTATCGTGTCTCCTCCTCATAAACATTACCACTTCCCACACAAATAAACGAAACGATTAGTCCACCACTAAAGTAAAAGTTAATCAACAAAGCATTGTTACCACATTCTACGTTTCACCCCACGACCAAGGGTTGCCAATGTTGCCATGTGCCACTTCCCACGCGGTATCCCTCATAATTGGAGAGCGTGATGTTTACCCACCTCTGTATAAATGTTGGGTTTGCAATTGAGGAGGTTACCTTATTGTAATTTCGAAAAGAAACATTCGTGTTTTAACTGTATGTGTACGGGTGTACTTACCTACGAGTATGTTCTTCTTCTTCCTAGCAGTGGCGTAGTTAGGTAATCAAGGGCCCTGGGGCAAAAAAAAAATGGGGCCCCAGTGCAATCTAAACTGGTTAGGTTTTATCAAGTTTATTGTCATTAAGCTTACTTACCTACTCCTGATACAGCTTTCGAAATTATTTTGAAAATGGGAGAATATTTCAAAGTTCAGTTCAATTGAGATTTTTTGGTAAGGATTCGGGGGCCCAAAGACACTGCCCAGCCTTGCCCCTTAGTAGCTACGTCCCTGCTTCCTAGTCGATACACTCTTGCCATCAATATGAATCACGATGAGTGATGATCTTTGTAATGCGAGGTATGTTAGTAACACTAGGTTAACTTATTTAGTTACGAACGAGTAAAAACGGTTTTTTGGCAAAATAATAGCGGCGTAAGTAAGAAAATGTATAATTTCAGTTAATGATAGTTCAACACTGGACGTTACTTGAAAGCTTTCCAAAGAAGCTTTTTCTGTTTTAGCAACCAATCACAGCCAACTATCTTCGAGAAATCGTCAGTCCATCACCCGAAGCAGCTGGACTATTGTGGAGATCCCAGATTGAGTTTAACACAAGGGGTTTTTCATTTTCATTTCCAAACCTTATTAATCGTGGCTCGAATCACGAAAAGGCGTAACTAACAAAATGGCGATTATTTAAAAATATGCATTTTATAACATCACAAAAGATCGTGACAAAGAATTCAGTATCAAATTGACAGTTAAAAAGGGCCGAAATACACATTTTCCATACTTCAAATTTTCTTTAAAAATGTTGCTCCTGGAAAATTTATTAAAATCAGTTACGTCTTTTCATGATTCGATCCAGGTAAGATGACACCTAAAAATCAAGCTTCGTGCTTTTTGGAGGGAATATCACAAGGCCTATAAAACCCTACTAGAGAGAAAGACATTTCAATCAAGGTGTGGTGGTAGATACTAGACATTAATAGTGTTTAATAGTGACATTAACCCGATAATCATTAAGTTGTAACTGCAACTAATGCGCAATTAACATTAAAATTTGGATTTCACCACAGTATACACGATAGTACATTCACTTAACTAATTAAATTAAATCGAGAGAGAGAGAGCCTATACTATCCTTCTTCTAGGTTTAAATGGGAAACAACATTTCATTCTTTTGTAATGCAAAATGTAACCTGGGCCTATTTAAAAATAAAATATTTTCATTTTCAAGACAATTATTTTAACAGTTAAACTTAATAAACTTCCTCAAAATAATCTCTGCATACATCTAGTAATACGTAATACCAACAAAGATCCATATTTACCACTACATTTTTTCAACTACGCTACGTTAAAACAAATATTTTTTGAATAAATATTGAAATTCAAGAGTAACGTTTAGATAAAGGTATGATACATACCTAACTCCCGTGTGAAGTCGGCACAGGTCGCTAGTAAATATAATTCACAAAACGAAATTGCAAACAGTAAGAAATTCTGAAACTGAAAAGCAATTGATGCGAAATGAATTTTCCACCAGCTCAGACCCACACTGGCTACTTCCCACGGCGTTAACGCCACGTAATTGGAAGCGTGACGTCGGACCACGTGACCGTCCTGTCTGTGTGATGAATTTACTGGTATGAAGCTTTATTTAGTTATTAAATTATACAGGACGTAAGGGACACACTGGAAAGATTAAACTTTGACTTCAGTGGAATTTTTTTCCAGGGAAAATTCATGACGTTTCTACATTTTTTCATCAAAAACCTGTCTCCATTGCAGGTGCGAGGCCGTCTAATTTACCAGAGGCAAATGGAGAAAACGAATTTTCATTTTCCGGGAAAATTCCAAATGATATTTACTTAGTAGAAGAGGAAAAATGACTGAGTTAACTGTTTTTAAGTTTTCTCTGACATAGTTAAAGAGTGAAATGAATTCATAATTTTCATCAATCACGCTGACCTTAAAGGTCCTGTAACTGAATACAAGAACCTTATTATGTAATGACACTCAAACATGAATCATATAGGCTCAAGTAGATTTACTCCTTTTGCTCAAAGCTTTAATTTTATTATTTTTATTGTAGAATTCTCTTACACCGACAGCCCTATACAATAGAAACGCAGTTGCCGAGAGTGACCAATGCTGATTGATTGGGTATCGCCACTATCGAGTACTACACAAATGTAGACGGCACATCAAGCTAAATATTATGGATCTTATTGTAGCTGTAATAGATGCGATTTTGCGACAAAAATGTGGTGGTGTAGGTAAAGACCTTACTACCTTCAAACTCAAACTTGTGTACTACTGTCTATTTTGGTACCTATTCTTGGAGATGAGAATCGAAGCAACGCGGAAACTCTTAGGCTGGGTTGCGCCATCTTACCTTAACTTTGACAAACGTCAAAAATCTGTCAAACTCCATACAAAAAACACAGGTTTTCGTTATAGTTACTGTCAAAATTAGGTGGTACAACCCAGCCTTAATGTGCCAAGATTTGCATTATTAGGCTGTAGAGATATGTCATCTTTCAATTGTTAGATACTTAGAAACAAGCCTTAATATGCTTGCTTAGATCCTTGCCTAGAAAATATATTTAAAAGTCAAAGTCATTTCTTTATTTGTTTAGACTAATAAATAGTTCTTACAAATCGTCATTTTGCTCTTAAGGAGCCTCTACTTGTCTCATAATCTTTTTACCCTACCAGCGCTTCGAGACCAACATTTGGCAAGTGCTGAGAAAAAGCGCCGCAACAAACTCAGTCACCACTGTTTGCCGGTTAATATAATTAAATAGAAAGAATTTATATAAATAAATAAAAGTGAATGTACCTACTCGTAGTAAATAACCTAACCAATTTTATATTTTCAGTAAACAGTTGACTGGGAAAAAATGATAAGGCATTTAGTTTTTAAACTCCTTTTCGAAACGTATCGTAATTTCGTCTAACCGTACATTCTATATGAGCATGGCAGACATTAAAAGAGCTAATTACATGCAATTATCTTATACGCAGATGCGAATACAATCAAATAAATCGTATTGTCATCAATAATTAGTTTCGTTTTCCAGCTAACATTCCCCCATTTCAGTGTTAACAGAATTTCTAATAATAAATTTAATGTTTGACAGATGTAGACACGCAATCGTAGGAGAAACGTTGATATTTACTTAGATAAAGCAATCGAAGTATTTTACATTCGTGAAAACATGTTATTCCGTTTTGAAACCAATGTATTGTAGGAGACAATCGTTAAGACATCGAGCTACCACAAAATTATTAATCGTCAATTTGTCTTTCGACAACACGCAAAAAGAAAATATTTTTGGGATAATGCGTCGTGGAAAACCACCAAACAAATATTTACAATGCCTAAGGTAAAAATGCTGAAGTTATTATAATTTTGAACATAAGAACTAGGTTCAAATAATAGACCTTCAGACTCGAGCACTCTCACTAGTATTTACTTTACATGGGTCATTCCATAAAAATCTGTATATTTTCGACGTCATTTTGTCCTAAACTTTTTTAAGATGCTTTTGAATACTTTATTAGTGTAAATTATAGTTTATGTATTAATTATGTTATGTCTAAAAGGGCCAGTCATTTTATGCTTTATTTTAGGATAAATTATAATTTTAAGTTTTTTCATACTACATTACTCCTATGTGACTCTTAATAAAGTATAAAACTTATAACCTTAACACTTATAGATAAGTTAATATACTTAATGTAGTTGTTTTGTTAATAATATTATATAAAAAACGTTATTCCCTAACTAGTAACTTAGTCCCTAGCGCCGTTTAAAGCTAGGGCCTGACGGNAAACTACGCATTATGTTTTCCTTTAATCTGACAATTGGGCTAAGTTATATCATTTTACACCAAATAATTAACCAAATCATTAGTTGCGATTTTCAAATGTTTTTGATCTAAGTAACTGATAACATTTTACACATGTACGAAACTTTTGTGGTTAATGGTATTAGTCTAATTGAATCATTATACACAAAATAAATAATCATTTGTCTTTTACTTTTTGTGATATAAATTAAGTTACATTCTTTTTCACCAACCAACAATACATAGTTTTTTTTGTGTATATTAATATGAGTCATCTTATATTGTTAATCACAAATTCAATCTGAACAACTTCAATCGTGTAAAAAGTAGTAACACGAGTCGTACCTCTTGACACAATAAAAAATTGAAAGAAGCCTCCGGTACACTTTGTTAAAAGTAGACATGTATCAATATACACAAAAGAAAACTCAAAATTGGTTCACAAAGCCTTACTTATATCATTTGGCACAAAATTATTTTCTTTTCTATACGTCGTAGAAACATACCGATTAGATACAAAAATAGCTAATTTTTCAGAGATTCACATTATGTTATAAAGTCAATTTTGATTTAAGTCGAGTTAGATCCCTTTTCACTGGGGGTACAGATATTTCTTGTGAAATGTGGCGCGGACTAAGAGTTGACATATTTTTGTGGAATGACCCACATGGATAAAACTTGTTTATATTTATTTATTTAAATCCGTTCAGCTTATTGTGCTATACTTACTTAACAGAAACTTTCGCGTACAGAAGATGAATCTACACGATAAAAACTTCATTTCTTTCAATATATCCGTACAGTCTTTCATAACCTTTTAAAAAACAGATAACTACTGCCAGACAGACATGTAAACTGAAATTAAAAAAGTATGATTAAATCTTTATAATAAAAAAAGTAAAAACATGGTTTGAAATATTTGGATGTTATTATTGTGCTCCGTAATCTGTGGATTCATCCAATGTAGCTTTTTACAAGCTTTTTTCAGCTTCATCTGAGCTTAATCCTAGGGTCTGTCTGTCCAGTTAGCTTAACTTTTTGACTACGAGTTATTGCAAATTCAAATTCATTTATTTGCACAGAAACATGGTACAATACAGATGTCAGACAAAAACAATAAGGTTCAACATGTTTCGTCTACAAGACATGCAAAAATTTCATAGTCAAATAACAGTTTTATCAAATCATGCATTTTACATATATTATAAATGATCTGCATGCTTATTATGTATCCATTTTTGCATGACAGTAGCTAGAAAAGCCAGTAAAGAAAATATTTCCTTTGAAAGCTCTCGTCCACTGGGAAAGCCCTTTCTATAGACATTTCTAGGTATAACATTAAATACAAGGATGGCACATCAAAGTAAAGATTGTGGCACTATAGTAAGCTATTATTTTACAAGAAAATTGCAAGTATACTTGTAGAGCAGTTGTCTCTACATACCTACTTCTCACAAAGACAGTAATGAATATTGATATAGGCACAGCTAGATGATACATAGCTTTCTGTCCCTGTGTAATTAAATCAGTTGCGATAGATGCTTAATTCTAAGTTAAATAATAATTTCCTGAAACTGAAAGCTGTCAATACTAAAGTAACTACCTACAGTTCCGAAGATATACTACTTTAGACTAAAATAACTCTTAACTTCATTAACACCAATTAAACATACAACCAATAAAAATTAACGACACAACAGTAGTACAAATAAATTGTATCAAGTATCAAATGCTCGAATATTCCTCATTTTGTCCATTAATTAGTACAATTGTTATTGGGCTGGGGAAAGTAACGTATATAGAACACGCAACACCACCTCATGAACCGTTTATGGCATCTGATAATATTTGATGGCATTGCGTAATGATATTGTGAATTAATATTTGTGACGTCATTTTCTTTTTGACGTTTGTCTTTCGCTTTGACGGACGATTATCAAGCTAAATATTGCCGCATTTTATGATATTTCTGTCATTTACTATAAGTTTATTAACTATTTTAAGAGTTTATCGATATTAACTTTAAAATCAAGACTAACATTTTATAGTTTAGGTTTAGTAAAAGGTAATTGTAAAATCAAGGTTTATTAGAGTGACTGATACTAACTGAGGTAATGATTGTTGTTAGACGAATAATGTCTGGTCTAGTGTATTATTATATTTATAGTTTAATGATTGAAGTATTGCTCAGTATTTTTATAGGTATTCAAGTCACCTTGTCAATTATTTTTATGACCAAACTTTACAAAATGAGACAACTTGAGTCTCGCAGACTAGAGACTTTTTATCAGCCTATAGTTTGGTCGGCTTTTAATTTGTATGAAGAACGACTGAAAAAAGTAGGTAGCCTGCGGGGACTCTTAATACTTGGTTCAATTTTATTTATTTGGGAGGTGTTATCATCTCTATAGAAGTTGTGAGTGTGAACACGTGCGTGGCTTGACATTTGCGTGCGCGCGCCCCATTGGTCAGCGTGCGTGTGATCTGTGAGCGATGCACCCTGTCCCGGGTTCGACACCCGGTAGGGCCAATTGGGGATGATATTTTTTATAACAATTGGCTTGCCCCAAATCAAGCAGAACGAATAATTCTTGAATTGATGATGAAGCAAGAAGTTATAATCTTACACTGAACAAAGCAGTATTAGCCCAACACTGTATTTATGCCTAGCACACATAAATATTTATAACTATGTATTTTTAAAGCCTGTAAACCTTTGAAAAAGAGGCTGAAAATAGTGTCTAAATTTCTTACGCTGCTTCTTCTCAGCACTGGCCCATTTATTGTCCTGAAGCAGTGGTAGGGTTAATACTGGGACGTGCAAAAGTGCTTTTTTAAAGCCTATTTACAGAAATAAATTAGTTTTATGAGTTTTTATGCAATTAATTTGTCAGCAAGAAGCTAACAAATCTAACTAAAATATCTACTGCAAAAAAATCTGTTACTGGTACTTAGGTAGGCGTACCTAACGATGACTGGCTTTGACATTAGTTAAACTCAAGGATAGGTATGTACCTAGATCTTATCAATACGATTTATTATTATAATAAAAACTCCTCGCAGGATTTGAACGCCAGACCTTTTTCTTACTGAAATTGAACAATATTTTTCAGCAACGAACCACAATGTAATACAATTTATTGAATTGTCAAAATAAGTTATGAATAATATTATTTTATATCTTTTACGTCATTTGTACTTACGTGAGTGAATGGAACTACAAAAATTACATCAGCACTATTTCCTTCATAGATTTGTTTTTGTGGTTTTATATAAATTGTAAAATCTAGATTGTTCAACTTTAGCTGAAGTAATATTTCTAGACTGGTGAAAGTAGATTGCCTTGCGTACCTATTGGTTCCTGCCTAAACTGATAGCTAAAAGTGTGAACTACTGAAATATTAAAAAGTGCAATGCATGGGTGCAATGGGATAAAATGGTTGAATAAAAAATTCAGATGCTGCTGGAGTACTGTCATTTTATGGTGAACGTGCTTCTTTTCACTTTCATCACTTTTCCCGCCATTTTTAATTTTCAAATAGAAATGGATGGTCGGTAAAATCAGGGACAGGGGGCAGATTTTCGCGTTTTAAGGTTCGGTACTGGCTGAAATAGCCGATTTATAAGTTAAAATATGGTGTTACTTTGTTATATCAGTTAAAAATATGGATTTTCTCCCAAGTTTTGTATATAGCTTTTTATACAAATAAACTTTAACACGGATAAGGATTGCAATATTTCATACTTCACACACATAGTTTCACCTGTCAAGAATTAAAAAAGTTCGGATAGATTAAAAATTACCATAAAAAATTCAAAAAGTTCCCGCCCCGAAAAATGCCACAGAGTAAAATTAATTTTTTTTTTTTCTTGGACCCTTCAGGTCAGGACGTAGCAGAAATTATTTGGTGTTTAGCCGCCAGGGGGCGTGGTAACGTGTGATTAATATATTTCTTAGGAAAAACATTTTAATGACCGCTGGCCACTGATTTTTGTTTTGTGGATCGGCAGGAATGTGAATTGACTTCTTTAAGCTTAAGGTAAGCTAAAGGATTAGGTAAGTAGCCGACAGACACCATTAACAAATAATTATTCCAAGTTAAACGTCCCTGAAAATCGAGCTACTTAGTTTTCAACTTCCTGTAAAATGTATATTTAGAATTTAATAAAAGTTAGTTAAGTTCGCGTACTAAAACGTTTTAAAATCTGCGATTTTCACGCCACTGTTTCATTCTCATGTATGAATACAAAATAATAAGTATCATTTTCCTGGTAGGTTTTGCCTGCTAACTTTTTGCTTACTTTTTTCAAAACCAAAGTTAGCTAAAAAGCTGAAGTTTATTTTTCGTCTTGATTGATCAAATTTGGAAGTGCTGATTGTCCATTCAAAACCCCAATTTTCCCTGCAAAATATTATCTGTTATTACAATCTCGATGACGAATAAACATGTTTATTACAACTGTTATTTTGAGATACGGTTGTGAAGCGTTTTTTTGCGGATCCGTCCGCCACGCCCACGGCTCTGGGAACAAAAATTAACAAAATTTGCATTCTCTACAATCTGTCATTGTCTGGTATATTACGAAGGTATTATACCTTCTGAGATGGTACGTGATTAGTGGATTAGGTTTCGTTTGTTTTTCTATTAATGATTGTGTCTTGCGTCTCGCATTCTTAGGGTTTTTCGGAACAACTTCACATATTTTTTATTGAGTTTTAACAAAACAAATAATGTTCTACTATTTTTTCATGAGGAATTGAGCAGCTTCTATAGATTAACGAGTTTTTTTTTCACTAAAAGTCGAGTAGGTATACAATAATTAGTCTCCTGAAGATCCTGAATTTTCGGCAGCGATTAAAAACCAATTCAAATTCAAATAGTTTATTCAGTACATAGGCCCTTTCGTAACCACATACACGTCCCAAATAATAGCTTGCCCTACCACCACTTCGGGACAACATATGGGCTGGTGCTGAGAATGGATTCGAAAGCATGGTGGAAACTGTTTGATTACCTACCAACCAGTTCCTTAAACTCTGTTCAGTCCGTAGTACCTATACACTTTAGTTTTAGTTCACTGTAGGTCCTTTAACCTGCCAGTTATTACATTAGACAATAATTATGTTGTAACGGCCGCTTTCTCACGGTGCACCTAAACCTTACAAAAAACCTTTTCCCTCATCTCGTTATCTCAATCTATTATCGAAAATATAGTTCGAATCGTTCCTAACAACCGTTTTACTAAAATCGAAGCGCATTTCACCTATAGTTGTCCTATTATTCCGGCGTAATAACTATAACTGGTCCTCGGAGGTCATAAATTTTAGTCATCCGTCAGTCGGATGAGCCGGCACCGTTAGCGGGCGCGCGTTTCCATTTTGACGCTTCCAATTTCAAATTATTATTTTGGTGGTTCTCTATGGTAAAGTTTTCTTACGTTCCAAATTCAAATCTCCTTCTTTAAAAATGTATGTGGCCATTGAGTAACTGGCTGCCTTTGTCTTTGCAAGTGAAATAAAAAAAAATGCCAAGTGCGTGTCGTGCCACGCGCGTAGGGTTCTGTAGTTGTCGGTCGTTACCACAATATATTTCAGAAGCAAGCAATTACTTCATCTAAAGTCACTTCATATTTTCTTCTAACGATTTTTTACTGGTAAAGAAATTGTATACTAAAACATGAGTCAAATGAATATTACTCGTAAACTAACTGATTTATCTTAACCGTTATAGTTTTCCATGAAAGTTCATGAAAAGCAGTATTATTGTGAATATGAATTCCTATAATAATGGCGAAATATTTTCAAAATATAATGGAAACGTGCACCGAACGACGCAAAAAATCTTAATATTCATATTGCCACTTTGCCTGCGGCTTCGCGAAATTATAACAAAATAAAAACTAAACCTGACTCCGATTTATAATGAAAAAGGGATAAATATTCGTAAGGCCATTTTAAGTTGACCCCTGTTTATTTATTGTTATCAAAGTGTTAAGTGTCAAGTAAGAATGGTTTTATGTGGAAAACAATGCTTTGGAGCGTCGTCTCAGGAATATATTCGGGCTGCCATTAACATACGGACGGACAACCCGTAAACAAGATATGTAAATGATACCGCCTTTGTACTTACAAACATTTATGTTACTCTATATTAGTTTTAGTACGTATCAGACTTGAATTATTTGTGGAAGTTGTCGTCTTTCTGCTTTTATATGGAACAGTGTTTATGACGTTAATTTTTCACAGGTTTTAGGCTAAAACAATTTAATGACGTAAGAAAAGGTCAAAATTAAACCAACTTTATTGATACTACTTTTCATTTTTCAGAGAAAAATAGTTTTCATAGCTTTCCTTCATACAAGCTGTACTTGTTACTGGCCATGCTTGTGTAAGCCACGGAGAAGAAAAAAATAAAACAAAAGCAGTTCTTCATTCAAAAATTAACCCAATATTTTTTCGTTCCCAACATGAAATCCGGCCAGCATCTTAACTCCAGCTTCCATTTCCAAATGGTTATTTTTTACGTTCCATTTTCAAAATTCATAAAGGGCTGTAAGGTAGCGATGGCTAGCGGTGGTGGGCGGCCGGCTCCCATATAATATCAGAGCGTATTTTGCTTTAGGCTCATGTTTACGCCTTTGTAAAGCAACGGACTGGGTTTTAAAGAACCAATCTTTTGTTAGAATTTTGTACACGCCTTATTAATGTTTTATTTTTAATTTCAGTTACGAACGTTTTCGGAAGAAATGGGTTTGATACTTATGGAAGTGTTATTTTAATAAGCGATAGAGGCTTAATACTTAAACTGTCAACTGATGCCCGCATGGATGACCACGCCTCAACCCAAGCATGCTTTGTTTGATATGCTGTCGTCTGTACATAGAGTCGACAATCATTCTGCTTTAACACCGCGTTTCAATCATCAGCATCCTCACTGATTACTAATTGAACAAAGGTAAAGAAGAAGATTTAGTATACACTCCCCACGCTGGCCAGACGTTGATGAGGCCCGATTTTCGCGTATTTCTCCCTTAGATTTTTCAATGAAAGGGGAAGGTTTCCAAAAATAATTTCGGCGCAAGCGCATCTCGACTCACGACAGATGCTTGGGCGGCGCGAATGCCCGCGGGCTAGCGAGAGCAGCGGGCGCGCTCCAACCCTTTAATGCTAGGTTATTATTAAAATTAACGCTGGTAGAACATCGTTATGTTTAATTTTCGTTAGTTTTAAGTTTACTTAGGCCGAGTTGCAGCATCTTACTTTAACATTGACAAATGTCAAAAATCTGTCAAATTCCATAGAAAAATACCGGTGGTTGTTTATGTTACGGTTAAAGTAAGTTGGTGCAGCTCAACCTTAGTATTTGATTTTTTTTATTTATTTATTAGGACAACCAACAAGACAAACACGCATACATGGAATTACTATAACTAAAATATATTTTGACAATTTTGACTTAAAAAATCTAATAAAGTAAGCAGGTATTGTACTTCTGTGATGTGACAGACCCAAATCCACGTTGGCGAAGCCGTAGGCAAGTTTTTGGTGTATTTACTTAATTTATTAAAAATAAACTGTATGAGGTATATGTATGATGGCATTCAATCTTTGCTTCATTCACTAGATAAGTGGATACATTCACTATAATTTTTATACTTTAAGCACACCTAAAAAGATATAATTTTCACTACTAAATTGTCATTCATTTTCCATTAATCGATGGTACTGGGTCCAGCTGCAAATTGTTTTCTCAAATCACAGTGCTCGTTGTCATTGATGTAGTGCCCATCAATGGCTACTGTATAAGAGCCTTGTGGACCCCGCGGGCTTTGTAATCATAACCAACCATACTCTGTTATTTTGTAACATAACATTATTGTGTATGATATGATAATTACAATTCAGTATTGTCAAACAATTATGAATAAAAGAACGTAAAAAAAGTCTAGATGACGTGAGTTACTTTTAGGTGGACGCATTCTTTCGCAATAAGTTAACGTCAAAATGCGAACTGTAAAATTAAAACATTTTTATGACTTAATATAGTGCATTATTTAATTCGTTCGTTCGTTTCAGCCTAATGACGTTAACTGCTGGACAAAAGCCTCCTCCAAGGATTTTCACAACGACCCGTCATGCGCTGCCCGTATCCAGGTTCTTCCAGCAACATTCACCAGATCGTCGGTTCATCTACCAGCCCACGGTAAATCTCTGGCCCATGGTCGCAAGTCGTCACTCGAGAAACTTTTCTGCCTCAACGGCCAGCATCTCTATGAGCTATGTGCCCCGCCCACTGCCACTTGATACTTTATTATTATTTCATATTATATTAGAAACGAGTAATCACACACAATCTATATACAGTGTGAGTCACGTTAAAGTGTACATATGAAAATAGATGAAACTAGACATATTTTTATCGACAAAAAACAGGTCAAAAATTTTTTGAGATTTTTTTTTAATTTTTTATAGAATTTTTTTTCTTCCAATTACTTATTGTAAAGGAAACGTAATAACTTTTAAACTAAGCGGTATATCCTGATAAAATAAAAACAACAATAATGCTAAATAACAGGCGATACTAAAAAAATACATAAAACACACAAAAAAGGCCAACAAATAATTAAAAATGACACTTTTTGAAAAAAATCTGCTTTTAAATTCGTGTTTTTTTGGTTATTTTTTAAATTTCTCCAAAAAATGCCCCTATAACAGGTGGTTTTTATTACTTTGTATTATTCTGTATCATATTGTCTTTGTAAAACCAAAAATCGCATGTCTCTATCCCTATCACAACATTTGCTATGATCGTTTGAACAAAGACCTTCCACAACATTATTCTCCGCTACAGGTAGAAACAATTTTAATTTTCACTAAAATGCTTATTTTTCTTCGAAATCTTTTGTTTTTACTTGAAATCTAACTTGTCTTTATCAAAATTAAAAATCTAGAGCCATTTTCAGTTTCGTTGTTAACAAAGCGTTGAATGGCGCGCCCGGAGAGGCTTAGTTCAAACGATCATTGCAAACGTTGTGATAGGGATAGAGACATGCGATTTTTGGTTTTACGAAAGTAATACGATAGCGAATAATACAAAGTAATAAAAACCACCGGTTATAGGGGCATTTTTTGGAGAAATTTAAAAATACCAAAAAAACACGAATTTAAAAGCAGATTTTTTTCAAAACGTATCATTTTTTATTATTTGTTGGCCTTTTTTGTGTATTTTATGTATTTTTTTAAGATTGCCTGTTATTTAGCATTATTGCTGTTTTTATTTTATCAGGATATACCGCTTAGTTTAAAAGTTATTACGTTTTCTTTACAATAAGTAATTGGAAGAAATAAAATTCTATAAAAAATAAAAATAAAATCTCAAAAAAATTTTGACCTCTTTTTTGTCGATAAAAATAGGTCTAGTTTCATCTATTTTCATATGTACACTTTAACGTGACTCACACTGTATAAAAATGAAACCCGTTTTCCGTTGTCACGACATAACATGAAAACGGCTTGACCGATTTGGCTGATTTTTTTTTGTAGTTTTCTAATACTCTGTACAAGGTTTTTACGGAAAAAAATATAAAGAAAATCTCTACGCTAAGGCGGTACGAAGTTCGCCGGGTCAGCTAGTATAAAATACAACCCAAAGTCACGCTAAGCAAAATCTAGAATAAACCTTACAAATAAACAAGTCAGTGCTCAACAAGCTAAATTACTACAACTTTATACCGCGCGTCAACGGCCGTACGTTACGATCGTCGGTCCATACTTCATCGGGCACTTCGTTAAATTCTGAAAAGAATATCGGTCATTACACAAGGCCTGCAGCGAGGCTACCTGATAAACGCCGTCCGCCCGCGGGTACTGAGGCCACACCTCCTGTAGGTGTATAATTTTGTCTTTAGCATAATTGTTTTAAGGTATTCAGTGCAGATAGTATATGAACAGTTTTTTAGAAATGAGAAAAATCTGTCAATGTTCTATTTTACAAAATGCAATATTGCTACTACTATGCTACGCAATATTGCGCAATTGGCAGTGAAGGGTTAATATTCCTTATGATTATTTTAAATGTGGTGTTTTTTTGCATGAAGATACCAGACTTTGTAAGCCACCATACCAAACCACTGTCACACGAATAGCAGTGGTAGCTGGAATCTCTAGATTCTCCAAGCAAGAAAAATAAAGATAAATATCCGAAGACGATAATATATCATTTTAAGTTGTTTCACGATATGTACAACTTCATAAACTTTAATATCTTCGAATATTTGGGAATCAAACCGCAGGACCGCGTACAAGTCGTTCGTAGAGTAGGTACGAAAGCATTTAAATTACTTTAACACGTTAAAGTAAGTAGGAAGGGTGATATAACTTGAGATAGAAAGTGACTCTACATCAACAATACATGTTAAAAGCATTTGAATTCTATCAAATACCTACCTACCATGTTAAGTGTGAAGAACTTCTTATATAAAACTTAATTAGCCTTTCAAAAAGCTTTAGAATAGAACCAGAAGCACTCAAACCTAAAACTTTCCATTCCATACACGACAAAGCATATAATACATAGACTACTATTTACTTGCGCCAACCTATATGGTTTCTTTTGGTTTTTTTCACTTGTCTATGCCTTTCTTTCCCACAGTCTCCGCCTAGAAAAAAATGCTTGATCATCATAGTGCCACAGTTCACTAAAGTAGAATCAGTAAATGAAGTCTAAAAGGGCGATTGCAATGAAGCAACTTTCAGGAGCCCTAATTTGAATAATAAAAATGGCTCATTCTAAGCAACATACATAACTATAGTTGCTATTTTTATAATTTATTTAATGTATAATTTAGTTAATAGAGCATATTAAGGTATATAATAAACATAATAATGTACCTAGGTAAGTTGAGTGAAGGCAAATTTTAAGTATTTGTAAGTTTACTCTAAGAATTTGTGTTATTTTCATCTTTATTATAATTATTTTTCACTACACACGGGTATTAGAACTTTAGGAATAGTAATAGTAACAGTAAAATAACGCTTATTAGATCTAAAACATAGATGTAACTTCAGTAGTCATAGTTCGCACGATAGAGACCTGTTTAACACAAAATAAACTACTGTTCAACTGCACTGTGATCCACGTTCTGAGCTTTCTTTTATACTTTTTTGCGTGAAATAAAATTTAATCACAGTTTAATCTACTACTCCAATAGGCGGAGAGGTTTTAATGTATTTGTTAATAGCAGTCTTTGTTATGTATTAGGACTTCTGTCTGCGCTACAGAAAATTAATGACTCGTTCGCTTCTAAGAATTGAATAAATTTCATTAAGACTCTTTTAGTTTTTATATTATTTTGGTTTATTAATACCTAGTATAAGATTTTAAACTTAAATGTCGCGCTAAGACCTGTTTCTTTCTATTTTACCTAGCTAGACTTACGCCCGTATTCACAAACATTACTATGAGGTCACACAATGCGCGTGTACGCACAGGGTGACACACGAACCAATCACAGAGCCCTATTCAAAGCTGTGCGTTCGATTTGCTGTTTTACTCAAGAAAGTATCGTTTGTGAATACGGGCGTAAGACTAGTCACATTTTCTAGACTAGTATACTGAAATGGACGCCTGAAACTCGTTTCAATCACAAGTAAACTCAGTCATGATTGGTTTAAATTCAGGATGGAGGGCCAAATCGAGACCAAAAAATGTTTCAGTTGAATAATATTATTCGATTTCAAATTTTTTCAAATTCAAATATATTTATTCATAAAACATAGGTACAAAGGGTGATAATTATAATTGCAGTGAGCTCTATGCTTAACCTATTCAGGTACATGAATTATTTTGTGACTTCAGTCAGAATACATAATCAAATTTAAAATTATTATTAATTGTCAATTGAAATTAAATTATAGTTCGTTCGTTCGTTATTAGTCAGTCATTACGTTACATTAAGTTAAATAAAAATATAAATAAATCAGAATGTCAAGATATCATCTAAATAATCGTTAATATTATAATAGCATTTGTCAATTAGTAATTTAGATAGTGCATTTTTAAATTCATTATTACATAACATTCTTAAATTAACAGGCAGATTATTATACAGACGTGGAGCCATAATTATTACACTTTTCTTAAACATTGCAGTTTTACACATTTCAGTGCGTATACATATAAGGTTTCCTGGGGCGAAGGCGAACGTCCTTAGCGGATTCTATCAATTGAAATAGATGTGGATTGCATTTAACAAACTTGCAGCATTCATAGATGTATAGGCTAGGAAAGGTTAACAAACGTAGAGACTTAAAATATGGCTCGATCTAGATTCATACTTTAACGTCTTCTCAAAACACAAGATTTCTAAGTGCAAATCAATAATTAAGTTCGGGACTACTCTTACCGCTGTTACTCCTGTGTAGCCAGGATCTACAGCTTGACCTCCAATAAAAACCCAACCAGTGAAGATCAAGTTTGTCCCGGGGAAAGTTAAAGTCATTGGACCCGCAACGAAATAAGTTATAAAACTCATAGGATTAAACGCGTCCAAACTAAAATATATAAAGTTCTCTCACAGAAATAAATAAAGCAAGACAAGACGGCCATAAATACATTTAAATTCATACAACCTGTATAAAAGGAGCGTATAGTCTATGGATCGTGTATGGGCGGCGCACGCGCTATTCTAATTACGGGGTAGCGGCTCCTTGCTCCTTCCTCGGATCTTGTCTATGGACGGTAGTGTCAGTAAGCGGTATGCTCTTCTGACTCGAGTGCAGTTGTTATTTTTAATTTTTATTAGTCGATTTATTTGGAGTTTTTTTTTAATAACTAAACATTTTCCCACGTATTTGTGCTTAGGGTGAAATTAACAGACCTTCTCGAGGTTAAAACAATCTATGATAAGGAATAGTGAAATTTTTATTTGTGAATGAGATTGATAGTTGAAAGAACTAATATAAGAGTATGACATAGTTACTGAAACACATTCTCATTTATTACATCATACAATACAACACAAAAATGTGTAGGTTTCTTGTGCTAGTTTCCAGCTCTGGCCTACGTTCTTAACCCAAAGTAGAGTTTAGCTTATAGAGAAAATAGTTATTCAGCAACCTGTAAAAATAGTTTACATTATTTAGGCAGGGTTGCACCACCTTACTTTAACTTTAACAAACGTGAAAAATCTATCAAACTTCATACAAAAAACGCCTGTTATAGGTACAGTCATGGTGCCACTCAGCCTTATATTACTGACATAATATATTATTTGAATTTTAGAAATTTTCATTTCAAGCTTTTTTACTTACTGCGCACATCACTAGTCAGTGCCAGTGTTCAAGCGACGCGATGGCGTGAACTCTATGAATTATCTACAATAATCTACGTAAGATTGAAAGCCGACTATAAAATATAAAATTACTATGCCTTTATGGCCGACTAGATGTAGGAGATAGCTAGAACACTCACGTTACTAATATTGGCACCTCTGGTAGATTTCTGCGAACCGTTTAAAAGTATTATGGCTAATTTTACGGAGTAAACTTAAATATTAAACAAGAATTAACGTTGGTTAGTTTTTTGAGGAGAGTTGCTTATATTGTGATAATGTTCTGTACGTTTATATACGATAGAGTACATTATAGCTTGAGTCTATAAAGCTGAATATTTGCTTATTTTTCTGATAGCGGTTTAGCAGGCAGGCTAATTAGTTACTTCAGGAAAACACTTGTACATTACTAATAAATCTTTTCTATTTAAGTACTTATTTGCTAAAATAATTTGAACCCAAGATTTGACTGAAAAGCTCTAAAAAATTAGAACTCAAAATCACTTTATGATATCTATGAGTAATTTCAGGGCAATATTTTTTCTGATTTAAGGAAAATAACTCTAAAAACTGCATAATTGGTCCCTTATCATTATTAAACAAAACTTGAGATAAATTATAAGATCCTGGAATCTGCTTTGTCAGCCGTTGCTAATAAAATATCTTCTATTGTTTATTACTTTTTTTTCAGGCATATTATAATACGTTTCTAGAGTCAATATTTTATTCATTTTAATTATTTTCTATTGTTATTTTCTTGATTATATCCATGTAGTTATTGCCAACATGTTAATATACTGTGCGGTAGTATATTATTCCGACAACTAAGGCGATTTGCTATTGCATTTTCATACAAATGCTCAAAAAAACAATTCACTTTAGTGTAGAAACCCTTATTAGTATTGAAATAACTGTAGAATAGTGACTGAGTTTCTTGCGCTGCTTCTTCTGAAGCAGTGGTAGGGTTAATATTGGGACGTGTAAAAGCGCTTTTTTAAAGCCTATTTGCAAAAATAAATGAATTTTATGAATTTTAATTTTAATTTTTTTATGTACTCTTGGTTGTAGTAGCATTTTTAACTTGACTATTATATTATAAGAGACTAGATTTCGGGTGTATGACACACCCCACCTAGTTCGCAAAATCAAGTAAAATATACTATTATGTTTAGAGCTAATTTACAAACTTAAAAACTATAGGTACTATATACAAAAAAAAATACAATATTTACAAAAAAGGAAAATAAAAGTTAAATTAAAAAAGTATCCCTATCCCCAGATCTGTCGGTGAGGTTAGCGGTGCCCAAAAGGCTGGCAGCGTTTCCGCGTTGGATCGCTAGGCTTAAACGCTGGGTACGCTACGCAAGGTAGAACCCGGCCTTCTGGTCACCGGTGACCTCGATGATGCGGGAGGAAAGCTCGGTGAAAAGCTTTTTGGCCTCCGGGCCCCAAGGTCCCAGCGTTTCCACGCCGAAAGGTACAAAACGGTAGCAGCTGTCTAAAGCGGAATATTTGCTTTTTTTCAAAGATTCCGCTGAAGCAGCCGCAGCGCCTGCAGCCCTCGACGTGGAAGGCACATGGGAGGGGGCAAGAGTGTCGCAGCAAGTCGCATCCCAGACCAATGCCCGACCCTTAGACCAAGGAATTAATTTACAGCAAATTGAAAACTAACTCGCTGTTCAGGAAGTTTTGAAGAAAGAAAACATATTTATTTGAAGTGTTTTCAAAAAGTTATATCCTGGCTTTATGGGTATCCAACCGACGTATTTGAAAAAAAAAACATGGAACACAAGGGCTTTTGCTATAAAAGGCCTTTTGTGACATTTTCAGGGTTCGACCTGAATTCGCACTTTTCTTAGATGTTTGAGAAGCACAGGCACTGCGATGGTTGCCATTCAGGTTTTACTCCTCGGCCGTGGTAATCTACTCGCAAGGGTCAGCCGGTTTCCTAGATGATAACAGCTGAAAAGCATTAGATGTGTTGATTAAATAAAATAAAAACTATTTTAGCATTATCTTGTTTTATTACTGGTGAGTGAATAATAAAGAATTAGGTGATTTGCTTGGACTTTTGACTAGGTAAACACAGGTTTTCTGAAGCTTACATAAACTTTTGAAAGCTTTTTACGTTACTGTATTTGTGATGGGGTAAATGAGCTTATGAGTCATATTTTTATCATTGCCATCGCCTATTGACATTGGCAGCACTATTTGAAAGCTTACATAGATGCGCTTATCTACACATAGGTACATAGACAAGTTGTGACAAATATGACAATGAAAACTGATGATGAGATTATGATAGTTGAGAATCACTGGCGTTAGCTACGTTAGTCCACACAGGTTTATAATGCACCAGCTCGGGTGGTGCCAATCTGACCAGCAGCGGGGGCCAGTCCAGGTTATAATTATGAGGGGCGGAGCGCTTCCTGGCCGCCTAACGTATGGATTTGGCTTTTTTCTTCAGTATTAAATAGCTTTCTTGATACGGCCATTAGTGGAAGTAAATCTTGGAGATATGTGGTCGAATAAATCGGGGGGCGGTGTGTGAAGAAATGGTAGGTACTTCCTTTGTGGAAGCATAATGTTTGAAAGTGAAATACACTATTTGAACCGGAACAATATCAAAACAAGCAATTTCACGTTTCAAGCTGATATTTTTTCAATTTTTATTCGTCTAAAACTCCTGAGTTACTATGCAATATTTTTCTGAAACTTGCTCAAATATAGAAAGGCTTGATATTATAGCCAAGATAATGAGATCGGGATATAAAGATGAAAACAAACTGGAAACACGATTATTAAAAGAATGAAGTCGGTTAAAAAGAGAAAGAAATATGAAATGAATCATAAATATTTCCCAATTTTCCTCTCGAAAAAGAAACCAGCACTAATACTACCTCTTTTAAAAACTTAGGCTGGGTTGCACCGTCTAACTTTAAATTTGACAAACGTCAAAAATCTGTCAAACTCCATACAAAAAAACATCGGTTATCGTTATAGTTACGGTCAAAGTTAGGTGGTGCAACTCAGCCTTAAAGAAAACTGCATTGCCATGACTCTTTTACGTAAAACCAAGATAGATCAACAACTTCAAACATGTTTAATTTAGCCACCAAAATAAAACCCTTCACACGACCTATCCGTAATTAAAATTGAAAAAAAAAAGGCATCCATGAATGAATATTCCTGAGATAGGGCCTCATGTTTATTAAAATCTTAGTAGGGATCTCAGGTGCAATGATTTATGTGTTGGCTCCTCGCGCCGCCTCCATTCATTTTTTTTCTTGGCTCTCCTTTTTTAAACTCACTTGGGAACTAAGGCTTTTGTTTGTCCATTTTCAGATAGGCTTGATTAGTTTTTAGTTCGGATTAATCGATGTTTTCGGGTCGTGTTTGGGCGGAGATGCATCCGTGATTTGTGGAAGCAAAGGGTGCGGAGGCGGTGACTTTGGAAAGAAAGAAAGTTTAAGTACTTATGAGACACAGGTGGCACAAGTAAAATACAAGAAAAAAACTTGTAACGGTCTCGTCTTGTCCATTATAACAAGACTTCAGCATTTTATCATGACGTATAATAGTAGGTAATGTGGGCCGTGCTGTATTAATTCTAGCAAAGACGGTAATTAGAAAGAATAAGAAAGTTTATTGTACCATAGGACATAGGACACACCATTGGCTTAAGTAAACCAAAGGAAAAAAGATAAAGCAATAGCGATGCCATCGTAATAAGGGCCTCACACAGCATACTATGGCGAACAATAATGTAAGATACTCGTATAGAGCGACTACTAATATTGCATACTTTCTGTAGGCACATAAACTAATATCACAATGGCATGTGGTCAAAAAGTCAAAAATAAATTCACATCCCTCATTTTTTTAGGCCATCATAACGTCTGACACTTACTTTGATGAAAACATGAGTTTTCGTATCCTTATGAAGAAATCTGGATAGATTAGATAAGAGCATCCACTCACCCTCTAATTTTACTTCTCCGGGGATTTTCAACTTCACTATGTTTCGGTGATACCTACCTTTGTAGTTACTTATTCTATTTTCAGTGCCTCTACTTGACTTAACTTTATCGAAATCGGTTCAGCGGTAAAATACAAACGAAGCGAAATCGGTTCAGCGGCAAAATACAAACAAAGCGACTTTCGCATCTATCTTTTATACCTTTTACGCACAAAATTGCCTTTATTTTGCGCTCACAATATACAATTCCCACAAATATACATAACAATGACCCCTGACATGTCTGAGCGGCCTGCGGTCGACCACGACCGTCTCTGTCGGCCGGTCCAAGATTCATACCCCATAAACGTCACTTTTTAACGACCCGAATAAGCTTTGCCGCTGATAATAAAATACTCTAGGAACGGGATTTTTAATGTATATTGTCGTTGGGCAATAATTATGTAAATATTTGATAACTTGTGTTATAAGTTACCCATAGACAACTTATGATTGGAACGTGTATAAAATCTTTTCTCCGCCAGATATCGAACCCGGAACTACTGCGCCAATACGCCATTGAGTTGTCAATTGACAAATTATTAGACATGTTTTTTATTTCTTTATTTACTTAATTAAAAGTAGGTACCTATTAGATAGGTATGTAATACAACAAATACTTTTATGTGAATTAAAATAGAGAACATTTGATATCTGTAGAGACGTACCACGTAACACTTAAGAGTCTACGTTTAGTACACTTAAGTCCAATTTAGCCACAAAAATAACGTATAGTCTGGAGTATGGCGTAATACGTAGGTGGCTTTTTCCTCTACCTACACGCATGAAAAGAATTCTTCAAAACGAAAACGAACTATTTATTAAAATTTTCCTTATTTTGCCTTTTATCACTAGTCTTTTAAACCGCTGGCGTAACCCGGTGCTTATTTAAAAATTCACCCAAAACGGTGCTGTCATCTGTCATGTCCTGACGTCAGGCGCAGGCGCCCGCCGCCGATCACCGCCAATTTCGAAATTGGAACACTTACCCGCACCTATTTCCGAACTAACCTGAACTCTATTGTCTTTTATTATAAAATTCCAAATTTAAAAACGATTATTTTTTCTTTTCACAACCAAAACGACGTATTGTAACAAAAACTCTTTGGTCAATTTTGAATCGTGAGCCAGATAGAAATACGGTGGATTTTATATTTTTTGCAGAATCTATTGTTTCGGTCTGGCTACTATAATGACATAATGGGTCGATCCGATGCAATTACTCGGCACACGATCGATTATTGTGATCAATACGGGGGTTAGCCGACGGTTCGCTGCCAATTTTACATCTTTTTTCATATAATTTGTTACAAACAATGCGGTCGAGATGAGATTATCGATAACTCTATTCCGCAGATGTCGGTGTTTGGTGGAATTGTTTTAGTTTATCGATTCGATCTTTCAAATTTTATTAATTTTTAACAGAAACCGATCGCCAGATAGAGCTACTTAGCTTCAAATTTAATAACAAAGCCAGGTGGTAGACCTTCCTTATTTTAGATGCGTCAACTGAAAAGCACACGCCATAATCGAAAATAAAAGTTGCAATTTGCTTAAATAAATATCGTGTGGTACAACTCATTACAAATTGACATGTCTTATCGATCAATCTACATCGAGCGCATCACTCGATCGAGCGGCGCAGGCGCAGTCGCCGACACGGATCGACAATTTCGTAAATTGTGGCCGATTAGCGGGCGATTACGACCATTACGATCGGACACCCGGGCCTGCCGATTATAATAATCGGTCACCACGGAACCGGTCAAATAATCACTTGACGGCTGGTTTGGTTTACGCGTATGACCTAATTCTAAGAAAGGTTGGCGAGGAAAATCCTAAATGCTTGATTTATTTTAAAGCTTATGAGATTTAAGCATACGGTACGTTACGGTGGCGGTGCGACGCCGGAGCGGTGTCGCTGCGTTGTCTTACATAGAAATAGCTGAGGAGGACACATGCGCGATATGGCGATATGTTTGCGGTGCGGCGCCGCAACGCATCGTGTGCTTTGGCTCTAAAGTTCCTTCAATGTGCAGCCTGTGTCCAATCATGTAAGCTAAGACTTCTATGTACCAGCTATTTAGCGCTGAATTAAGATATTGCCCGCTAATGGGCAAAATTAATATCCTTAATAACTTTAGTCACTCATTGAGGCGACTGCGAGAGTGAAGAGTGAATGTGTCACAAGGATTGCGAAAATTACTTTCAAAAACTTTGCTAGTTCCAAAAGTCTGATCCAGAAATAAAATCAACTGCCTCAAATGAGTCACGAACCCACGATATTGATGAGTCGCTTGAAAATTCTGCCAAAACAGCTCAGTCGTTAGTACAGTCATGTACAGTCCATCGCCAGTCAAGCGAATGGTTTATACAGGATGGCCCCCAAGCCAAATTTAAAAACCAACCGTAGGTGAGGATAAGGATAAATCACAAAATTAGCTCTATCTCCTAAACTAAGCAAAATCATAGAACATACATGGGGGTGATTTAGATACACCTTGATGTAAGGAATCTAAATTTTAGCTTTGAATGTCAACTGCCTGGCCACCCAGTATAAAATCATTATTATGATAGAAAGCTCTATTAGAATTTACATTCATCATTTCAGTTACAGGACATCCACCTAATGCACCAATATCAATCTGAAAACTAGGTACAACCTACTTTTTATAACGGCGCGAATCTTCCTTAGAAGCCTACAAAAAGCGCTATCGTAGATCTATAGATAAAAAGTTAACACGTCCGTGCTGATTACGCACTATTATGTATGAACAATTTGAGAGACCGACGGCTGGTCACCCTGTTATTAGAACTAAACGATGCTTTATAAATGGGCAGTTCTATTTGATGGGTATTATTTTGGTCTATTCCACTATGATCACCTGGATTTGATCACCCAGGGGATCATAGTGGTCTCCAGGCGACAATTTGGTGTCATTTGATCACCCATGTTAAGATCACCTAGGTTACCAAAGTAGACTTCTTATCCATGGGTGATCAAAGGACACATTAAATTTTGTAAAGAAAACAAAACATTTCCCAAGTAAGAGATACAAATTCTTATGATTTAGTAGGCACTTTTTGTAAAAAAAAAAACTAAGAAGAGTGTGTCAGAATACTCTAGATTTCAGGCCGTTAATTACCGTGTTTTCGATTGCTATCTGCGCAAAAGAGACATGAAATGAATAGTGGTGAAGCCTGCTAATGGGGTCGTAGTAAATAATTTCAAGAAAAGTGAGAAACAAAAATATTATACAATCTTTAGTTCCCTAGAAATTAAAGTGTTACTGGTCGTATGTCTACCGTCTTATTTTCTTACCACAGTCACATCCTATCAATTTAACCGTTCAACAGACGTCGCGGGTACATCAGACCCGTACGAGACGCTTTGTCGTGGCCACTGCGACTCCAAAGACACGAAGCCTATCCTAATTTAAACAGGGCTGTTTACGTCCCGGGGGCTCGCAGATACTAACGGGGTGGCACTGATAGAGTTTGGGTAGTTAGCTTTTTTGTCACGGTGATTGTCATTCGGTGCTGTTTTTTATTTGATTTTATAATGTTTGGTAAAATTGACGTATAAAAGGTTGTTTTTTAATTTACGAGACGACTCTTGGTTAAAAATATAATGAAGACGTAGGTTTTTAAATGAACTTAAAGTACTTATATTAAATAACCAATACTATTTCTTTAGCATTTAGAAGTCAGACTTCGGAATGCATTTCGAGCTTTTAAGCTTCATCGGAACACTTCATAGTAATAAATTTAAATATGTTGTATGATTAGAATGCTATACTACACCGCCTTCGTCAGTTGTAGCTTACAAATTAATTAAAAAGCTAATATTGCTATCACAGTCTATATTGATAACAATACATTTTGTACAAGCATGTCATACCATTTGTCATCAACAAACCACACATCTCAAACATTTTCCCGGGTCTAAAAGACCCGCTAGCACTAAGTCCACGCCCCGAACTCATTTCAGGGTTGAGCGGGCACCCGCTTCGCCCCTGCGGCGGTTGATGCGATGGGCCACGAATCTGTCGCCTACGCTAAATACGCACGTGGGGGGTTAACATCGCAAAAAACATGCAAGATGTACGATAAAACATTGTTGCTTATCAGTTTTTAACGCGTTATCATTTTGACATTAAATATTGATATTGAATGTGTCAACGCATCATTTATTTTTAGATTGATGCAATGTTTGTGCTCGTGCGTGTTCATAAGTTCAACGAGTCCCATTTATTTTTCATAATATTTAGTCCAAATATTACGATCGTCAAAAAAATTATAGAGTTGTAGATATTATTTTTTGTGATAAAATCCTATTAATATTATAAAGGACAGTTTGGATGTCATGATGTCTGGATGTCTGGATGTCTGGATGTTTGTTACTCTTTCACGCAAAAACTACTGAACGGATTTTGTTGAAACTTAACAGTATTATTGTTTATAACTCAGATTAACATATAGGCTAACTTATGACGATATGTGACAAATAAATTTCAATAAATAAATAAGACGTGTCTAAAAAGCGCCATCTACCTATCGTCATTGGTTAAAATCTACAGCGCTGGACAAACTACTGTATGACGTTCGTAAATATTCATTCGGGGGAAGCCGTGAAACGCCATCTATCAACAATCAACATGATATCTAACGGGGATAAAATGAGGTCTACGCGAACGAAGTCGCGGGCGGCCGCTAGTACTTTCATAATTTCAGTATTTGTCGGGCGGAATTTTCTATCTCTTCACATCGAAAACGTTCACCATCTTTTGTTAAATAAATACATGATATCTGACGATTAAAAAACTGTAGAATGTAACATAAGCCCTGTTTTAATTAAAAATACAATCGACATAACTTCCTGAAAATTCATGGCAGGTTTTAGAAATAATAAAGACCATTTAAGCCGCCTTGTACGAACTCTATGTAAAGCCTCAGTCCCTTCTCTGAAATTAGGTGTCGATGTAGATGCATTATAGTTATAGTACTTACATGTAGATAAGTATAAAATACGATACTCGGAAAAAATAACCACAAGTCTATAATGCTCTGCAAACGTATCAGCACCAATCTTGTACACTGGCCTTTACTTCATTTTGCCATACTGTTTTTGATTTTCATGAGAGACTAAATAAATTAAATGAGTCTAAATAAATAAGAAAAACTGTTCAGTCACTAATTTACAAGAAAATGGAAATTTTCAGGAATTCACACTCCTAAGACAACGTTTACCTTCGCTTCCAAATCCACTCGTCGCTAATCTCTTTATAGAAAAACTCACTGGTCTCAATTAAATTTAATAAAAAATATATTACAATACAACAAAAATCTCCAATGATGCAATTTAATATTTAAAAAAATGACAAACAAGGTCATTGTCGAATTAAATGCAACTGTCAAATACTACAATGGTCAAAGTTAAGAACTGAACTAACACAAAAAGTGGGTCAGTAAGTGCATTTGAATGGCTGTGAACATAAATGGTGAAGAAATATTATTGTGCACCTTATTCTACATTTATTTATTGAAACATAAATGATGAAGAAATATTTTTATGCACCTTACTCTAAATTTTGTGGCGGCCATCTTTCATAATACCTTCCTTCAGCAAACTGACCAGCACTGGAGCATTGACGTTTCTTTGTTACACCGCCGGACAATGGTTGCGGTCGCGAGAGCGCTCCGGCAGATTGAAGTGTGATTTTTATTATTACGATGTATTCACGCTGGTTGTGATTGAGATGGCTTGAGAATAAGACGGTGTATAAGGTTTGCCGTCTTGTACTCGTATAGATTGAGAAGAAATGTAGGTATTATGAACAACTACAAAAGACTTTAACGTTTGGATTAATTTATGTAGGCTGAGTTTTCCTTAAACTCATTTACCTAAAAGATGCGCTTAAAAATGGGTGCGCTTTGAGGAATTTAACATACATGAAAATATCGGTATCGTCATCATTTCAAGTAAAGGACGTCCACTGCTGGAAAGATGCCTCCCCATGGATTTCCAGAAGGTGCGATTCTGAGCTGCTTGCATCCAGGTGCTTCCCGCGATCTTTAGTAGATCCTTGGTTTACTGTGGGAAGCCTGCACTATATCTGATACTTGAAAGTAACTAATATAATATTCAACAATTCCATGGTAAACATTTCAATTTACTACGAAAACTGTAGTCCCGTAGTACTAAACAGGGAAAAATAATAACGAACAAAAGCACCAGTGAAAACAAGTTATAAAATGTAATATCTATACAAAACACCCTTTAAAAATACTCAAAAACTAACCCTCCAAAACTGTGTATTAAGGGTACTCAATTTCGCAACGTTTTGGACAAATTTGAACCGCGGGGCGCTATCACGCCTCCAGTTGTGTGGCACAATGGACCCCCGCCGCAGTGCACATGGCAGCGACAGGGTTAACGCGCATAGTATAGGGGAAAGAAGAACATTTTCTTACTACGTACTACAATCTTCTAGATAAGAAATGCGTATACCTATGTATGCGACTGCTAGATGTAGCAAATTTTTCAGTATATTTGTGGTCAGTAGGTCAGTTTCCTACATCATCCCATTCATATCATTGTGGATATTTCTCCCACAAAATAGGTCGCTATTCTTACCAGAGCGATGCATATAAATAGTAGTGAAAAAGAACTACGGTGGGTAAGCTGAATAGAAAGAAACGCAGATGACAAAAAAAATATGGTTTTTGACAAGATGGAGTGTAATTTGATTGGAAAGTAGACCGCTTGCAACAGTTCGGAAGTCTATGAAAGGCAGATTAGAACACATCATGAATGATGATTAAGCAAACCGATTCTTTCGAATGAAAATAAGTAGGTACATAGATACAAGAAAATTCGAAGCGTGTGGTAGGTAGGCACAACCGAATGCTCTCTAAAAAGTCTAGAAATCTAGATCTATAGGTTAAGGAGATAAGATGGTAGTCTTGCTAGTTATTGTAGCGCGTTTTTACATGAGTTTACACTATTACGAAGATGCTCTACTATTCCTTTATACTGTGGTCAAAACTTGAAACTCATTTCGAGTTCACAACTCCGCGGCAGTCTGATGTCACAGAAAGAAATTGCTTCACACCGCGCAAGAGATGCTTAGTATAATCATGAGAGTTTTCTTGGACGGGTTAAAGTACTGAAACTATGTAGAGTCCCTTTGTACTTCAATTAGTATGTTACCGACGCTAGTCAATTAGTATTTATTTATTTATATTAGGAAGACCAGGGTTTACATAATTAAATTTTACAATTAATAGCACTTGATAACCACTTATAGGTCCCCACAGATAGTATTCAATCGATTGTCTGCTCATCTATTGTGGGTAACAATTTTTAAGTAACACACGTAGAATGTTTTTTAAGAGGATACGAATAAGAAAAATATATTTACAACCGTCCATTTGCAACCTTGTATATGTAGGTTCACTGAAATTACTTGAAAGAAATTATAATAGAACTATTGAAATTAGTATTTTTCTAGTTTTGCAGTTACAGGTTTCTGTAATTGAGGATTTCGGGGGAAACTCGCTTCCACCTTCGGCCTGAACATCACTTTCCATCAGGTGAAATGCAGGCCAAGCGTTTCCTCGCATAGGATTAAAAAAACTATTGGCGCTTACTACAAAAAAATAGTGTAGGTGTAACTGCCAAAAATATACTACTACTGAAAATAGGTAACAATTATTACAACGGAGAAATAAGATATTGAAAGTTAATTAAGTCGTGTATACTAAAAATTGGTGAGTAGTTTCTCACCCTGCAAAGGTGGCCAGTTAATCATTAAATAATTCAGTATTTAACTTCGCCATAATCGAATGTTTATCTGGATGTAACATCTGAATGCTATTGTGTATACAATTTAGCCATTTACTGTAACCAATGTTATTACGGTGAATAATCGAAACGATCGAAAAACCAATGGGCCCTGACCATGCAGGTTGTATAATATCGCTAGAGCTGTGCCGAATGTGGGTCTCGTACGCCGAATGTGAACCTCACTGGTCGAAAATGTTCGGCCGAAACTTAAGTCAAAGGACGATGGTAGGTATTTATTGTCAAAACAAGCTAATTTTCTTTTAAATAAGTAATGCAAACAATTATTCTTATTGTTAATGACATAATGTTAATAATTCAGAAACGGTATAAAATCATGTTCGGTTATCTGATCACTGCATAAGTAAGAATATGGCTACATACCTACACCAGAAGAAGGGCCTAGTTATTATCAAACAGCGGAAAGAGTTGCATAGATGATTAATGGATAACCAAGTAACACGTCTTGTTTTTAGTAAGAGCAAGCGGATTTGATTGATTTAATAAAGGTTATCGTATTGTGTAAGTACTAAGTATAATTATGGCACCAGGTTCACATAAAAAGTAGGGTTTAAAAACCGCAATTTCAGAAATAAGTTAAAATTCATTGCGCCGAACTATACGACCCAAAGCCGAACTTTACTGCCGAATTTAAAACTTTGAAACATCCCTAATAATAACATAATTTGATCGATTATCATCGGACCGGAAGTCTGAGGAAGCGCAGTGGGCGGCGCGGGCGCATCGTAGCGAAATAGCGGTTCACGCAATTATTTTTTTCACAAAATTGATAGATATATTTTTATGGCCTCTAATAAGTATTAACACGTTGAGTGCGAAACCAGGACTCTTCGTGTAACGAACCGTTACATACCCCCCTTTTTAGGTTAGGATTTTTCTAAAAAAATCCATTAATCCTAAAGCAATCTGATTTCTAGGTTAGCTTAAAATCTTTTACATGCCAGGTACCTAAATTGCGTCCTGCCATGTCTTCAAGTTCGTATACTAATTTCGATTTTTTTGTAACAATACGACATTTTAAGAATTTAGGGGCTAACTTTTTAGAGAATTTATTGTCTTTGTCGCTTTGGTAAAAGGTCCTTTTCCAAACGATATCACCCACGTTGAAGTCCACGTTCCTACGGCGAAGGTTATAGTTAGTACTATTTCTTGAGTGTGCTTTAATTAATGACAGTTGTACTTTGTCAAATAATTTATGCAACACACCAAGGTTTTCAGCGTAGGCATCGCGTGGAGAGAAAATTATTTGGTTTTCCAGGTCCGAGTCCACGTAATGTGAACCGCAGCTAACAAGCTCGCGCCCGTAGACCAAAAATGATGGTGTAAACCCTGTCACCTCATTTACGGCGCTGTTTAACGCAAATTGAATCTTGGAAATGTTAGAGTCCCAAACCCTATGGTCGCCGTCAATAAATGTAGAAACTGCCGTCATTATAGTCTTATTATAACGTTCTACTGTGTTTATTTGTGGGGTGTATAAAGGGGTATAAAAAACATTTGGGATATTATAATTTTCAAATAATTTTTTCATCGTGAGGCTGGTAAATTGACGTCCGTTATCCATTAAAATAGTGCTCGGTACCCCGTGAATGAGAAATACTTTATCTTCAATTATCTTTGAAATTTTTTTTTAAATAACAGTAGATAGGTACTTACTACTAAGCACTAGCTAAGCACTAAAATTAAAAATCATTTACAACACTCACCCGATATTGGGGTAACACAACACAACTTAGATTTGTAGAAATTGTTAAAAAGTGAATTTAACGACTCGTAGCTCGTCGTGACTTGGCAGTTTTAGTACAAAAGCCGTACGTCCTTGCGTTATGATAACTTCGCTCGGACTCCGCCGCGATGTTTCGACGGTTTATTCTAAACCGGGGCGAACCTGTTTCCACTTCGTTCACTCATCGTTCGCGCTCACAGATATTTAAAACGTCATTTGCGCCCGAGTTTACGTATAAGTTTTTGTTTATAATTATTTTATTTTTGTCATTAAGGTTTTAGTAAGTAAGTATATTTTTAATTAGTTTTTAGTTATAATTAAAATTTTATTTTTTTGTTAACTTTTACTTTATTTTGTTACTCTTCGTGTAACGAACCGTTACAGAATAAAGGCATAAATTAACCGAACTGGTGAACTTACACTACATATACATACACTTCACAGTAAATTGTGACGTGAGTTTATTGCGGCGCTACTTCTCAGCACTAGCCAAATGTTTGTGTCGAATCGCTGCTAGTAGGATAAGAAATAATGAGCCTTTACGCTCTTTAAGAGCAATTGACGATTTTTTGGATCTTACACTACGGGGCCTTATTATTGCGAGTACAACCACAGTACAACTCGCACTTGGCTAGTTTAGAACTCAGTGGTTATCTTACAACCTGTTGCCACGATATTGTGCGCGCTGTGCGTGCACTAAGCAGCGTGAATCACTAGAGGCCTAAGCCCGCACCAAGAGAAACTGTCAATATTACAAATAAAGTCAGCAGTGACACCGAGCTCTCTAACCCCCTAACCTCACTATCCTAATGATTTAAGTAACCTTCAAAGTAACTTTTAAACTTGAGCGTGATTTTCCATATAAGGATGCACTTCAGTCTATATTCATCATCATCATCATTTCAGCCATAGGACGTCTACTGCTGAACATAGGCCTCCCCCAATGATTTCTATACATATAACCGGTACGTATCTGCTTGCATCCAGCGCCTTCCTGCTACCATTACCTTTTTAGTGGATGTCATCTATTAATATTATGAAGAGGTAAAGTTTGTGTGTTTGTATATTTGTTAATTTGAAAGGGGTAATCTCGGGATCTACAGAACCGATTTTAAAAATTCTTTCACCAATAGAAAGCCACATTATTGCTGAGTGTCATAGGTTATATAAAAAACCGAAAAAATCCACGCGGGCGAACCCGCGGGCGGAAAGCTAGTACTTAGTAAGTAGAAACTGAGCATGCTCGAGCTAAAAATCTTAATTCAGTAACCGGGTGAAAATAAAGTAGATACTTAATGTTAAAAAGGTATTGTAGGACTGTTGAGTACTAAATTTTTATCACACTTTAATTCCAAAATTGCCAGTTGCTAGTGGCGCGGACTACAGTTTGTCGCGCGTTCAATAATGCATGCGCGAGCGCCGCCTTCGAGCGAGCGGGTTTGCTCCAGGTTTCTTGCATCTAACGATCCATCTTGGATCTCGTTTCTAAGTTTTCTTCAACTCATGTTAGTTCAAATTGATATCGTGTGATTTTTAAAGACTTGTTATGTCTGTTTGTCATCATCATCATGATCTTTCTTTTAGCCATAAGCACTGCTGAAAATCCTTATCGAATTTTGCAATCGGGATTTTCAGGTTGAATTTCATGTGCCCAAAATATGGTTTGTCTATTTTCTTTTTGCCTTTGTCGCAAACTACATTTAAGAAAAAGCAATGTCAAATGTCATAATTATAATGACATCGGTGCGATCTACCTTTGCAAAAATTATAAAAATAAACCTGCAGTAGGATGTAGACCATCCACGTAGTAGGGAAGTATGTGGCAGGCGTCAATTGTGATCTGTGGTTTGTGAGGCGTAGGGCCTGATGGTTGGCAGTATCCAATGGACTATGACGAAGGGTTTGTGTGGAGGGCGGAATTGTCGTGAACAAATCAGACTCAGACCAAGATGGTAAGTAGATTCTATTTTGCATATTCTTGGTCCGGTGAAGCTACGCGGCTTCGACTACCCGCGATTGTCAAAGCTACCATAACTACCTACATAAACCTAATCAGTAAAGCTAGTAAATGTTTCGAATTCGAAGATGGGTAGGTATCATACGATTATGGGTAGGTACCTATCATAAAATGACAAAATATGGTATCGTAACGCCATTGAAACTGAAAGTGAGAATCGTTCCCATTCCATATGGAATATCCATGGCTGAATTATCATTTGTAAACACTTATTATACTTTGTAATACCATATCTACAATTTAAATTGCAAAAACAGAGTTTAACTCAGTTCAATAGGAGTTGGCTGACAGGTCTGCAGAAATAAAAACAGTAACCTGGATATCTAAGGCTTTATTGTCCCATGGGATCTAATAATAAACTAAGTGTATTAAAACACATGACAAAAAGGACAAAAGTGGCGAGGCAGCCGCCATTTTGGATCGTTTGCGCGGGAACGCGAAATATGGAGAGCCACAGTCAATACGAATACAGTGAGGGCACTGTAAATATTTATAATGGAATTGAGATAGGGTTTTTGCTTTAGTCTTTTACCCGCGTCTTTGCCTGCGTTTTGTTTATCGCATCTGTACTTTTTTTCAAAATCATAGGCATAAAATCGAATGCACTCCATTGGTTACGTAATATTTGTTAATAACGTTCTGCCATGTGTTTATGAAAGAGATGTGAAGCACGGTATTATTTCAGTTACATACTTATCTAATTTTAGATGGCCTGCTTGACAATCAAACACGGGTCAAACTCTACTAGACCACATCACTGGCCGAGGGTTGACGAATGGATGTGTAATGACGTCTCATCTACAAGCTTAGGCTGGGATGCACCATCTTACATTAAACTTAAAAAGTCTGTCAAATTCCACACAAACAATACCAGTTACGGTCAATGTAAGGTGGTGAAACTCAGCCTTAAACTACTCTATCCATGTCTACACACATCCCAACTCTTGCGCAGTGTGCCCACTGCAACCTCTTCCACTGCACTGCGTATGCGTTCGATAAATTGACAAGTGCCATATATGGGCAGCGCTGGCCATTCGTCTTGTCGCGATCCCTGGTTAGATGCAGGTTAAATTGGACCTAGCTCTGCGCAGAAAAAAATGTATGAGTTACGAAGGAAGCTGGAAGCTCACTCGTATTCTTATTATTAGTTGAACCACAGAATAATAATAAGTACTTCGTACAGAAGATTTTCTTCGCGAAGGTATTTAAAAAAATGTATGCTCAATGTCGTTAACAATATGGTGTAATTTAGCTTGTCTCAAGAGTCGAGCACCATTTTGTTGACAAACGTCAGTGATCGGTACTGCGCCGAAGACATAGGGCTGACTTCGGTAAAATGATGTGTGACGTGAGGTGCCAAACTGCGAAAAATGGCGGAGGAAATACATGAATAAGCATGAATTATATGTATTTTGTGTTTCTAATATTATTCAGGCAGTTAAAAAATACTGTACAGTATTAATTGCACCACCGTTTTTACATATGGTTTATTGTCTTTACAATGCAAACCTTGGGGGAGGCCTTTGTCCAGCAGTGGACGTCATTTGGCTGAAACGAACGAACGAACGAACGAACGAACAATGCAAATAGGTAAAGAATACGTGCGTGCGTCAATACTCGCTCGTGATTGTCCTGTCGATTTGGTATCTCAGGAGGGGTAGTCGCGCGTGTTTTGTTTTCGATGCAAACTCGCGGAGATGAACAGGCCTGGTTGAACTAAGTACCCCAATTATATTATATTGGGTATTTACATGACCATGCTTAATTTAAAAGTTTAACAATGCGGTGTGTTTTATGGCTTGAGTACTAATAATACCACTTAAGTCAAAATTAGCAAGATGAAAAGGTGAAGGGCTTAAGTACCTACTTATAACTATCGTTCAACTTTTTATTTCAGTACCTAACTAGGTAATCACACGCCAGACCAATAGGAATTAACGAAACGGCACTTTTCAAAATATGAGTTAAATATTGTGGTGTTACAGCACTTTCTATAATATCTGACGATTCACTGCACAATATTATCTAACTAAGTAATTCAGATTCAGCAACTGAAATTATCAATAGTTATTTTGTCTTCATCCTTTATAATGAACCTTGTTCCAGAATATGCTATTGCTGTCTCACTCAAATTATTATTATTATTATAAAACTTTATTGCACAATAAAATAGTACAAAAGGTGGACTTAATGCTATTTAAGCATTCTCAGCCAGTCGACCCCTGGGTTATGCAATTATGTTAATTAATTTGTTTTTTTTTTGTTACAGGTAAGTGCTATATTTTTCCACAAAGGTGAACTGCATCAGGTGAGTCTTTGCAAACTTTCCTTTCACCTGAACTGTGAATAACCTGATGCTCACCTCAAATAAGTTATTTCTTAGATGATTAGACTAAATTGCGTTTTCGGTTATTTTTAATGAGTGCTCGTTCCCCGTACAAGCTATTTGCAAACTACCCACCACTCCCAATTACACGGGGGCGTTGACCTGGGGCTCTACTTCGGAAAATGATTTTCATAGCTCTCTCTCTCACTAATTTCTTGATCTAAACATGAGTGAAAGAGAGAAAAGTGGTGTTGTACTAAGCAGTTTTACAGGGTAGACCTCTTACGCCCGTACCATGATCGTCAAACTGGATCTAAAGAATATAGTTAATACGTCAAATTCCATGCAGAAATATGAAATTAAGGATGATATTACGCTGCCGTAAGATACAGTGGTAGGTCCCAGGGTAGCCTCGGTTGATGGGTTGTGAGATAACTTAATATTCACTGGCGATTTATTTCTTTTGTAACCATAAGTTAAGGCGGTGAAATTTTTGTGCTCTCGGCATTGGTTTCTGAAAATATTATTTTGGTGTCATGTTCCACGAGTAAATTCTATCATTAATATTGATTTTTGAGTTTTCAACAGCAGATGTGTACTAATACTAATATAAAAGTGTTTTACTTACTTAAAAAACTACCTGATGGAAAACTTCTGTTAAATCTTTCTCCAGACATAGCAATGTGTTCAGAAATTATCGTTTTATCGCATCGATCGTAAATAGATTTCCAATAAAAAGCCAAAAAAGCCATTTCCAACATATTCCACAATTGCGAGCTATAAAAACAAAGAATTCCCATTTACGAGAATCAAAGTAAAATGGCCTCCATATACCACGGTCTCGGAACAATCCTAACCATTCGTTTAGACTTCAGATGAGTCCCTAATGTCTGAGGCTGCGCGAGCGCAAGAATGTCGCCAGTCTCCTATGGTTTTTGTTCACTTAGGGCCTTGCTACTGAGGAGTCGTTCCACGCAACAAAACGCTATAACTCATTTTTATTTCCATTGGTTTTCCGACTCACAGTCTTATAACTAAGATGGATTTTAGAATGGATGTCGACAAGGCGCTTAGGTTGAGGGTTGGTGGAAAGCCAGTGTTGGATGCGTTGATGGCAATGCGTAAGGCTGCAGTCCAGTGACCAGTTTTGATTTGTTGTCATCGCGATTGGCAGTGGTCCTGTCGTGAGCCACGCAGCTTAGTTTTTGCGGTAGACGCGTGATTCGAGAGAATCGTTCAAGTTAGCTAGTCTTGCAAGGATAATTTACAGAATTTTATAAAATGCATTTCTTCATTTTTATTCAATACGAGTATTTTTTAAATGAACGAGGGGAAATTTTAAACATAAAAATAGCATTACGGAAAACTTAATCTTGTGCGTCATGAAAACTCATGTAAACCTATATGTATAATTTAGGAGGTTAACGCCTTCATATAACTATGTATTTAGGAATCTGAAAATATTTCAAGAATCATCAGTCGACTTCAAAAACCGAACTCACAAGTAACTTCAAAGATAGGTTCTAGGGACTGTCTTGACTACTTATAAAACGAGGCATCTCAATTGGTAGTTGTGTCCTACCTATTGTTAGCACTATGTTAGGTTAAATTACTAGTTTTGAGAGCAACTAGTCCTAAGACTAGTTTTACTATCCTCACCTAGCCAGCATTAGTCAATTAAACCAGGCGTTTGAGATAATTGAATCAAGAGCTGGACGTCTGAGGCCAAAGGAATATTCATGAAGCAAAACGATGTTTGCTAACTATCAGTTATGTAAAAAAACTATCATCCGATAGGGGTGTTTCTCGTGCAAATACAACATATTTTTATATGGGAACTAGTTCTTGTTCATAGGCTTTTTAAAATTATATTGTAAGTTTTAGTAACTGCGGTCACAGACTTCGCGAGCTACCATAAGTACGCATAGCGATACTTTTCGTAACAATCAGGGTGATACTATAGTTCCCTCCATATTCAACACTTAAGTAGCTTTGTTAACGTGTTTTGTATGATACCTACTTAAATCAAATTTTGATATTCCATTTAGCAGTGATTTACGACTGTAAAAGTAAAAAATCGCGACTAGAATTATGTTCTCTATCTTAGATAGCAACTTAGAACTTTCGTTTCCATTTTGTCCTGAACTGCAATAACCTAGAATTTCGTTGGAACAAATCCACGCCCGAATCCAGTAGCTGCCATCACCTTATGATTATTGCTCAATTTGGCGCGGCCATGTTTTTATCGGCCCGTGTCCTTGGGAGAGATGCGCGCGAAAGTGCTGACCACAGACGCGTCCGTTGCGTTCGAATTTGGAACGCAGCCGAACTTTTTTCATGATTTTTACTTTTTTTGCATTATCGTCGAGTGTTATACCGGCCAGTACCTAATGTAGTTTAAAATTCTGGTAGTGTTAAGCTTTTCCTGGAAAAAAGTGCTGACTGGTCATTGGAACTCGCCTGGGTTCAATTTGGAAATTGCTGAACTTTTTTCACGGTGCACGGTGTAGGGTACTTTTTCCTTTTTCTGTGTTTACCGCCTAGTATTTTATGATTTTACAGCTCTTTTGGTGATACCACTGCAAGCGAAAGCTGATTAATCGGGTTGCGTTTTAATTTGCTTATCATACACATTCGACAATTCCTATTTTAAAGACTGAAAAAATATAACATGCAGTCTTTTACTAAGTGAGAACTATAGCTATATTTTAAATTCGCTATATCATTTTCAGTCTATTAAAATTTCAGTACCAACCAACGGTCATTCTAAAAAATTCAGTCAGTAATCAACTTTCCATATTGCTTTTGTGTGTCTACAATAACAATCTAAAGTAAAAAAAATCTTAAAAGATAACGGAAGCTGTTTTAAAATTGATTTGAGTTGATTTTTCTGTAAAGTAATCGTTCATCTCTTCTAGCGAAAGGAACATTGCAAGCGTAGGTAAGTCGGAATGAAACTGAACGATTTGTCCGCGCTAGGTCCCGGCTTCGGCTGCTGCATTCGAACTAAAACCCCTGAATGCACTCAACTAACTTTTTCTCGGCGACCGATCGCTGCGAATACGGCGATTAGAAACCGGTCCGGGCTGCATGCACGGGACCCCGCACTCCGCAACTCCTAAGCCCGCTCCCCTGCCAGTTACGGCCAATCCCCCGTACAACAACCCTTTAGAACACAACGCTAACCGCCGCGTTCGCTTCAACCTAACTTACAGACTTCCAATTTAATAGCCAGTCACGAAGACTCAAAACGCGCTGCAAATACGTTCCGCGAACGTTTCCCATGCAGTTTTTCAAGACTAACACGAGCGAACCGAGGAATGCGCGCTAGAGACTCGCGGGTTAGCGATAAAATAAGTGGGATTCATTGACATCGGTCATGAGGTTCAGATATGCTGTTTAGACTGGATTAGGCGAGTCTAGGTTTTTCAAACCGCCCATGCTTAGAAATGGCTGAATTAACTACGAGCCTCGCGTATCCCATGGGAACTATAAAAAGCAGACGTGCCTGTTTGGAAATTAATTAAAAATTGTAATCCATGTCGCTGTTTTAGAAAAATCGATTCAGGAATGCTCCTTTGGGTACAATTTTTCAATGAATACATGAATATAAATCATTTAGTTTTAATAACATTTATGTTAAGTCTATAATGATAGTGTAATTAAAGGTGAAATGTGAAAATGTTAACTAAGTATTTAATCATTTTACCTTAACGAAGTTAACGAGCTTTTTAACAATAATGTCACTGCGGTCATCATCGTCTATTTATTATTTCATGTAGTACCTACATAATTATTTACAACCTTTGGTACCTGAAATTATTCCTGATAGTCTAAATGGGTTTTATTTCGCATTATTATTAAATAATACAAGTCCTTATGACTACAAGACCCCGACTCTATCTACATAACTACGCGTAATTATTCTTGCCTTGACTAGTAAATTATGCTTGCATTTTAAATTTTAAAACTTTCAATAGGGATAAACATTAGCTTAACTCTGCGCAAAGGTATGCAATCAAAATAAAATCTTCCCTCAATAATAAGATCAAAACGTAAATCTATATCACGTTTCGACATAATATTTTTAAGACTAGGCGCACACCATCGATTTTAGTTGGCCGATAGTTGTGCCCGATTTTAAATTATATGAAGAATCGGCCAAATCAAATCGGTGTAATGTGCACACTTCCATACATGCCCATACTGATCAACTGCCCGACTAAACTATCGGCCGACGAAAAATCGATGGTCTGCGCTTAGGCTAACTTTGACAAACGTCAAAAATCTATCAAACTCCATAAAACACCGGTTATTGTTACAGTTACGGTTAAAGTAAGTTGGTGCAACTCAGCCTAACTCTATCGCAGCACATACTGGAGATTATAATTAACTAAAAGCAAACAGCGCTAAACTCTACCCACAACTGTATCTTTTTTAACAAAATAGTTAAATTCTAAAAACCATTCGTATTTACATTGTTTAATTTCATACAGCACAGCAGACTATTATACATTTTTCATGTAAATTAATTAGCGCCTGTTACTGAAGCTTAGCTAGATCCGTTGTCATCTAGAAACTTCTGAAACTCTTTTATTATTACTGAAACATTTATCTACATTTTCAATTATTTTTTTGCTCAGACTAAACTTTTAAGTACAAAGATGGCATCACCTAACTACATAATGTCTAACCCATCTGTATGTATAAAAGTTCCATCAAAATTAGTTCAGCTTTAAACTTAAAACAGAACTTTGGTGTATAATCCTGCACATTTCTCAACGTTAACCAAGCATAGCCACCGCCAAAGACACACTTGCACTAATCAACAAATAAAAAGCCGTTATCATGCAAACTTTCTACGTCGAGGTAGTCATTCACGTGACCTTTCCAAAGGTCCGTCTGCGGCTGACATTTACCATCTAATTAGCCATCGGTGACCTTTAGCGACCTCATTATAGGGCGCTAAATGGGGCAGCAATTATGTACAGCTTGCCTAACGTCTGACTTAATTCATCAGTTGTCTATCGGTAAAATAGGGAATTTTATGGTCACTGGTTCTCTAACTTGAGGCTGGAAGGTTGAGCTTTTTTTTTAGTCGAAACTCATAAAAACTCATTTATTTTGCAAATGGGCTTTTAAAAAACACTTTTACACGTCCCAGTATTAACCCTACCACTGCTTCAGGACAATAAATGGACTGAAAAGAAGCAGCGCCAGAAATTTAGTCACTGTTGTCAGCCTCAGGACCAACAGAACGGGAGTGTGTTTCAGAATTTGGGGAAGAAGTTGCAATTTTTCCCTTTATTTCGTGTGTGAATTTGTTTTGTCCACTCCATACCTTGGTATTTGAATGTTTAGGTCAAGTCACTTTTCATCAAATAGATCTTACGACATAAATAGTTGAATAGGCAAATATAAATAAAGTTAGGTACAAGGCAAAGACAAGGAGCTACAAAGCCAATGTTAATTATTTACGAAATAATTACCCCTAAAGGGCGTAGGTATTTTTTATGCTATATTTTTATTACTTCGGGCGTCAAGCGCCATTATTTAAGGGTTCGAAAAAACTTTGAGACGCTATGGTCTAATGAGAATCCTTGGTTTTTGCTGGGCGTGTCTGGAAATGACTTTTTCCAAGCATTTTTTGTAATGGAATAACGACTGAGCATACCATGGAAGAACGATGTGATTGCAATATAAGGAAGGCAAATTGTGGCGGTGTTGGGCGGAGAATGGACATTAAAATAAAATGATCACTATATCTGGAATAATGGTCGCTATACTTTAGTATTTTGTGATCACAACTACTAGTTATACAAAAATGTTAGTTAGACATTTTATTAGTTCTGTAACACCAAGTCTTCTTTGGGTGGATTCGACCAATCAAGAGTAAATATTAATCTCAGAATAACTCGTCAGTTATTAGACATTTTGAAATATTTCCCATACTTACTGAAACTGTCAATGTGCCAGTTATCATCATCATCATCATCATCATCATTTCAGCCATAGGACGTCCACTGCTGAACATAGGCCTCTTCCAAGTTAGAGTTAACCTCGGATAAAAGTTTGGTTGAATCGGGCCTTAATGTTATTATTATGCAAAAGTTACACTTTTAAGATCTTATTTTGATTGATTTGGACGTAGAGATAGAACTGACCTGAAAGTAGGCGAAAAGTCAATGATAGCCTTGAGATGGGTACTTCTCATTTACACTCAAATTTGATGGTCACACAATAATAGTTCATAAACGGTATAAGTTAGAACAATAACTTTGAAATCAGATGATAAAATATCTATTTAGCTACATACAAAATAAATGTTATCGTAATAGAAGCAAAAATAATACGAAAAAATCACATGAAACGATAAAAAACGGGGTCATTTTTCGCGTTCTCATCGTGTCACACCTTCGGTTGCAATGAAACATTTGGTTACTGCATTCACAATTTTCATTCAATTTGTGTGCAGCATATACTAAAATCATCGTAATTAAATATGCTTTCCACACAATAGTCAAAAAAATATCTTCTTATAATTATTTTGAATTGGGAAAGCGAAATACGTTGGTCACACGATTTTAGGTACCTAAAATTTTGAGTTATAATACAAGATTGCCGTTAAACCGAACACCAGCAACCAATCACAGCGTTCTATTCGGTTAACGTAAGTCGCGCTTCGACCATTGGGGAGGTGAGATAGGTCGATCGTCGCTCCGCGAAAAAAATACGTAACTTTTTGTGATTATCCATAGACATACCGTCGCTTGCTTGAACAATATTTTCTACCTCTAAAATTTAAACAATTTAATTGAAACTTTGCCATTGAAAACTTAACATGTTAGACTTATTTGTGTAGTATTCAACTTGAACCGTTAAATTCAAATTTAAGGATAATTCATAAAAAACTAAAATTTTCGTCACGTTCGTGGCATCACCTTCGTGGTGTTTTATACACGAAGGTGATTTTAGGCCACGAAAGTGATTTCTTGCTTTGGTTTATTTTAAAATATAGTGACTGGTGTTTATGTTTTTACAATATTTTAATAACTAATAAATTATACGTGGTAAGTAGAGATCAGTACATCAATAAATAAATAAGGGCCTCGTATTTTTATTGTCTGTTTGTCTGTGTGACTGTATGCATGTCTGTATATGTGACTGTGTGTGTATCTGTTTGTAAGATAAATTTAATCTGAAGTTTGACTTGAAAGTTGTATAACAAAAATACGAGGCCCTCTGGCCTAAATAAAAAATATATTTTTGTTGAGGGACTGATAATCAGTTAGAGTTCTTTTTTATTGAGGTACTGATAATCCGTTTTTTGCTTCTTTAGCATTTCAGAATGCCACCAGTGTCACCCTTAAAACCAATTGCGTAGAATCTTGTAACTTAGTAGGTGGCGTAATCGGTAAAATTTTATCTTGTATTTAAGTAGGTACCTATTTATATTATGTTATTACTATTTATCTATGAAAATAAGACAAAACATATGTTTTATAAACACTTAAGAGTCATTTACAGTAGTAAAGTTTGAAAAAAATATTGCTGTGAAGTACAGAATCACTTTCGTGGCATCAAAAAATTCAAAAAGTTAAAGCTTCCAAACGAGACTCACTATTTGCCTGATTTACTGAGAATACAATCTTCACATCAAGCGCTACAATTTTTGTTTACAAAAAGTTGAAATAAGTTAGAAATAAAATTCGCCACGAAGGTGACGATGAGAACCGTGGCGATGAGAAATAGCCAGATTCCTATTCTTTGGCGTAAAAATGGTTCCTAAGGAATAAAATGTTGATCAATAATTTCTGTTGAAGATCAGATTAAGAGTGTCCCAAATTAGTTTAGAACTCTACAAAATAATGATTTCGTTACTTTCGTTGGTTAGGTTTATTTATTGAATTCACTAAAATTGTATGTGTAGTCCCCAAGGCAAATAATTTAATCTAGTTTTCTCCATGATCAGAGATCTATATTCGTACTAGTTATCAATATTAATGACCAGTTTCCTAGCAATTAAAAGAGTTTGCATATTCTGTATATCTACATAATTGAGACGATCTCAATCTGAGATGGGAATCGGAAGATGAACGGTCTCGGTTCGATTCCCCGTGATAGCGAATTAACTGGAGGATATCATTACTCTAGGGCCTTAGCTATTAGATCAGCACCTCGCCCAACGTAAACTGATCAGCTTTGAAAATGTCAGTTATTATCAACAGAAGCGTTTATCACACCATGGAATTTTCAACCTCTCTTCCAGTTTCAGCTTTACTGTTACTAAATTGAAACTTTAAAAATAGGCTTTGGTACGTAATGCATTAATACCTTTTTTCATCAAATCATATTGAAAATGTACAATATTTTGCGTTCTTAGTCTATTTAGATGTTGATTATTTTAAAGCAAGTATTAATGTTGTTTCTTGTAAAACAGATTTTTTACTCATTTCGGCTAAAATTTGTTCGGAACCGACTGATACCAGCATTTTTGCCTGAAACGTAACAAATCTTCAGTACACTTGTGGCCATTACAGAACCACCTCACGGTCTACAAGTCCAGCCTAGAAAAGTATAGTTATTATAATAATTCATTGCGTGTCCATCAAATTAGTGGTTGTAGCATAAACTTTGTCGTCGCTGCGCAAGAGCAAAAAGTGTGGGTTCAATCACCGGTGGATCACATGCCTTATTTGTAAACATTGGCAGCGGCCGAAGGCGAGGTGTTCCACTGGGAGAGCTATTTTAACAGCGAATTTAAACATCATTCATCTAGAATTCGCTGCCTGCTGCTGTCTTTCCTGAACACTATAATCCGGGCATTTTCAAGGCGACTCTCGCACTTACAGGACAGATATGTACCATCCTACACAGCATCTCACTTAGGTGCGATTGCGGTCAAATACCTACCTTGTCAATTACCATGACCATGTCAACAACCAAAGCGAACCCACTCACTACAGTATGGAGTGAGAGGGGGGGATATACGGAAGCAGGCAAAGATACGTTGAAAACAATGATAGCAACGCACTTTCCTGAATCACAGGTCCTAAGCGATGATCAAGATCCAATCAGCGTGGAGGAACAAAATAGAACAACAAACAAGCTCGACTGGGTTACGGCTAAAAGAGTAGTGGATGAGACCNTCCTATAAGAAAAGACGCCAGCAAGACTGGGTTACGGCTAAAAGAGTAGTGGATGAGACTAAGGTGAGATGGGCAATCGGGAGCTTTGAACCATACAAGGCACCAGGCCCAGATTCGATCTACCCAATTCTCTTGCAGCAAGGAATCTCCATTCTGAATCCTCATCTATGCAGGTTATACAAAGCCTGCATAGCATTTGGATACATACCTAAGGTATGGAGAGAAGTCAAAGTGATCTTTATACCTAAACCAGGTAGACCGGATTACAACGACCCTAAGGCATATAGGCCAATAAGTCTACAATCTTTTCTTCTCAAATCGCTTGAAAAACTTGTAGATAAGTACATAAGACAAGGACCACTAAAAAGATTTCCTCTACATGAGCTACAATGTGCATACCAGGCAGGGAAATCTACAGAAACTGCGCTACACTATGTAACCGGCAGGGCGGAGGCGGCTCTTGAGAGTAGGGAGGTTACTGTTGGGACATTTGTCGACATAGAGGGGGCATTTGACCGCACTACCTTCGTCTCTATAGGAGCTGCTGCTTCTGACCACGGGGTACCACTACCTCTATGCCGGTGGATAGACTGTATGCTTAAAGGCAGGATTATTCAATCAGAACTGCAAGGAGAGTGCATGAGTGTAAGGACTGTCAAGGGCTGCCCGCAAGGGGGGGTACTCTCACCCTTGCTATGGAGCCTGGTCGTGGACTCACTACTTGTGAAACTTAACAAAGGACCACTCTACACGGTTGGATATGCAGATGATTTGGTAATTATGGTAAGGGGCAAGTTCCCAACTATTGTGACAGACATCATGCAAAGAGCCCTCAACACACTGGAAGAGTGGTGTGACAAAAACCACCTCTCGGTGAATCCGGGAAAAACGAATGCTATTGCATTTACAAAAATGAGAAATACAACAGGGCTAGGACATCTCTACCTTTATGGTAAACAGATAACCTGGACCAATGAAGTGAAATATCTAGGGGTAATCCTAGATAAGGAACTTACATGGCGTAAACACCAAGATACGGTCATAGCTAAGGCTATGAGAGTGCTGGGAATGTGTCGTGGTGCATACGGGAAGACATGGGGACTTAGTCCCAGAGTGATGAGGTGGATCTATATAACTATGGTGAGACCAATAATACTTTATGGCAGCATTGTCTGGTGGCCTAGAATTAGGTTACAGACGTGCAGAACGGCACTGGGCAAATTGCAAAGAACTGCATGCCTAGCAATAACGAGTGCGTTTAGAACTACGCCAACTGCAGCATTGGAGATTATTCTGGGATTGCCCCCACTGCACTTGGCGCTAGAAGTAGATGCAAGGAAGGCGCTGCACAGACTGAAGGGGGCGGGACTTTGGAGTACATCCAAACCTTGCACCAAGCACACAAGGATGGGGAGCGATCCTCAATTAGATGCAATAATGGACATGGGTTGTGATACAATGCAGCCTAGGTACATGTTTAGCAAGGATTTCAAAGTGTCTATACCAACAAGGGAAGACTGGAAAAGAGGACTAAAACGTCAACAAGACAGCCTGATCTGGTATACTGACGGCTCCAAGATGAACTCAGGAACAGGAGCGGGCGTCTACTCCAAACAATCTGAGCACAGTGAAAGCTTAGGGAGGTTTGCAACAGTGTTTCAAGCTGAAACCTATGCTATAATCATGTGCGCAGTAAGGAATATAGAACAGGCGCATAAAAAGCGTGACATTTACATATTAAGTGACAGTCAGGCAGCACTCAAAGCCATTGCCTCAGTGAGGGTTGGATCCAGACTCGTTCTGGAGGCAATCTTGGCACTGAATAAACTTGGAAGGCACAACAGGGTGACCCTCATGTGGGTACCTGGACATACTGGAATCGAAGGCAATGAGAGAGCCGACAGTCTAGCGAGACAAGGGTCAGAGGCGGCACCTATTGGGCCAGAGCCGATAGTGCCCTTATCTATGAGCACTTTACACATGGCCATGAGGCAATATATATCCAGGAAGCACAGAGCTGAATGGGAAAGCTCCAACGGTATGAGCCACTCCAAACTATTCCTAGTTGGAAACACAAGATCATGGGAAAAGCTCATACTCAATGGAAACAGAAGGCAAGCCCGAGTGATCACGGGTGCGCTGACAGGACACTACACTACAAACCACATGCTCCACAAAATGGGCCTAACTACGGATGACAGCTGTCGAGCATGTGGAGAACATGCGGAGTCCATGAAACACCTACTGTGCGAATGTGACGCGCTAGCTAGAACTAGAATGGGTCTCCTGGGGTCGGCTTATCCGACACCAGAAGAATATAGGTCCTTCTCACCCAAGCTCTTAATCCACTACATGGATAGGATCTTTGCGGATGAGGGGGGATAAAGGTATAGGGAAGCACAAAAGATCCTAATGGGTCGACGTGCACTGCGCTCATGCGCGGCCCTAAATAAGATAAGATAAGATAAGATACCTTGTCAATTTGTCATACATAAAAAAATCATCATCATCATTTCAGGAGGTTCACTAAGGAACATAATAATATATAGGTATAATATAGGCTAGAGATTTCTTAAAGCTAGATTTATTTGTCTCATTTGATATTATTAGCGACATTAGAACTCATTTTCTTTGCTAATCTTACGGGCAAGTTCTGGGAACGTAAAAAAAACACACAAAAGTTCAACAGTCAGTTCTATGGCATGGCGAAAAAAGACACAGCACTAATACGCAATTTATAGAGGCTTGAGGGCAAAGGTACTCCATCTGTATGCTCATACTCTACCAGTGCGTATTGGTAAAGGAGAGAGGGTGTCTAGTGGCCAACCTTGCAGTCAGATATTTTGTGTTCTCGTCATCATCATTAGTTCAGTCATAGGACGTCCACTGCTGAACATAAGCCTCCCCCAATGATTCTCATATTGGCCGGTTGGTAGAACTGCATCCAGCGCCTCTGTTTTCTGACCAAACTTTTTTACTTACTAGATTTGTGGTCGTAGCAAATATCCTAGCTTGAACTGGAAAACAGAATACTAGGTGCTAGATTCGTTTTCTTTTTGCAGAAGGCAGGTTGACCGCAAAACCAGTCGGGTAGGGGTCCGCGGGACAATAACTAGGTACTATTTATTCAACAACACTGAGAAAAAGGCCTGCCTTAATTGATAAACTGCTTACTGAATGATAACAATGCATGGTTTAAAAAACAAATGAAGATTATTTATTGAATCATTGACGTTGACTAGTTTTGTCTTGCGGCGTTGTTTGTGGAGATATTTTCGTTAATCATTCAGACTGACTTTAAAATCTTCATTTCACACTTTCTTTATCAACTCTAACACAAACTATCAACTCGTCCGTATTCACAAACATTACTATGAGGTCTCACAGTGCACGTGGATGCATAGGATGACACACAAACCAATCACAGAGCTCTATTCAACGCTGTGCGTTCGATTTGCTGCAAGCATCGTTTCTGAATACGGGCGTAAGACTAGATACTTTCAGCATCTTTTCTTTTCAGAAGACTTCTAAAATACAGGGTATTAGGGGTCGATAACCAAATAAAAAATCTTTTACTCTGTGAAACAAGATGTGCATCTGTCCCTTTTAGCTGAAAACGAAATGCATACTCTTAGAATAGCCAGGGGTGGCCAACCGGTCGAATATTAGTCCAGTCGATCATGGCAAGGCAAAAAATACTACATGATTGTGTAGGTACCTACTAAACATGCTGTTTCATTTAAGATTTCAAGAAGTACGTAAGTGATAGATCGCCCAGGGTTTCGTTAGTAAACAGTAGATCTTATGTCTAATCAAGTTGGCCACCCCTGGAATAAGCAATAGAAACAGGCGATCCATCCAGAACCCGCGACCGGTCGTTAGATATCCCGGGCAACCGGTTGCGACCGGGCGGCGACAACCAAGCTTACGTTACGGCGCTAATTGCCCAGCCACACATTTAAGCGACATTTTATGATATAATCTTAATACGCAGAATATATGGTGGTTAGAAATAAAACGATCTCTTGGGAAAATATCTAAACACTTTAGGAGATCGATAAAACCATAAAACATTCATAGAAATGGAGTGATTAAACTGGGCGAGCATTACCTTCCTAATTACCCTACACTCTGTTTTTGTAAAAACTTGGCTTCTATAGATTAGCTTAGCTTTCTATATTCTCTATTTTTACAGTTTAAAATTAGTTATCTCTTTGCTACGCCTGAAAATTTAAATTTACCAATAAAATTTATTTTTTCTGAGCTGTAATTTGATATGAAAGTAACACCTAAAGGCTTACCGGATTAAAGTTGACCACAGATCTCTACCGCAGGGCCAACTCTACCGATTTCCTTTATTTCTTTTGTCTACGTCCACGGTACTTCAAATTTTGTGCACAGTGGCAACAAGCTGTTTGTAAAGTTAGAATTTAGTGGGTCTACTAAGTACTTACTAATAGTATAATTGCGAATGTCTGTGTATCTTAATACATGCTACAGGCCTAAATAACAGAATTTTGATGATTTTTGGTGGATAGGACCTAGAAATAAGACTACCCTGTGTAGATAAAAAAAAGAAAATGATAAAAAAATTGACAAAAGAAATTAAAACAAAAAATAGATTCATATCGTTTATTACATCAAATGCATTGCATTATGTTATTTTGAACAATAAATAAACTGGTGTGATACATTATTACCTTGTATATAACGTTTTAACTATGTTTCTTTTATATTACAACGATTAAATGCCCACATAGTACACACGTTGCAAAATATATTATGTACTTATTTCACTCAAAGCTATGTGTTTTATACATAGTTTTATGAAATTTCAATAATCTATAAATAAAGGACGCGTGTTTTTTCCGACATTTCAATAATTATACTAAAACTTAGCTATCTCCGTACAAGCAGAACTTTACTATGGCGTCAAAGTTTAGTACGAAGAAACATACTTATTAAATATAAATAACAATAGGTAAGTACTAATAATGCGAATAAACTGCAATATTTAAAGGCATTCATTAAAACAATACTGAACAATTAATGTGTACTAGATGGGCATTTAAAACAATTATTCTATGCATTTAGTATTTCGATATTTCGAGTATAATCTGCTCTATAGAACAAGAAGAAACATTGAGCCAAAGAAGGAATGAAAAATGTAAATAATATTTATTATTATGTAAATAAAAACTTTTAACAGGGAAACAAAATTGTCTTTGGTTCCACTTGTCTTTGGAACGTGAGCAAAAAAAACAATTGTAGGTACTCAGCAGGTGAAGAGGTACAGCAAGATATCTTTACATTAGGCGTTAGATTATTGCATTGCAAAAACAACCTTATTTATACTTATTCGGTAGTTCAAATCACTGTGCAGTGTTATCGATAAAACAATATCATATTGGTGTAGGATATTAACCGATCACAATACAAAAAAGTACAGTATCCTCAAAATAGCACCAATATTATAATATCAGCACATCGTGTGTACCAAAAAACGAGCGCTGGCAACATTTTATCCGTTCTGAGGCATGGAAATTGTCACAAGAAAAAAACAACGGAAAACTTGTCTTAAAACAATAGATAAAAAAATAAGGCTATAAAAATAATACATTCAAAATCACACATCGTAGTTAAAATGTTACATAGTTATTTAAAACTGCAACTAAATTCCTTGCCTCAGAAGAAAAAAACATTTTACATCTAGCAACACCAAATTTTTACAGCGCGGCAATTACAACGATTTCACGTACTAAAACATAATCAAACTGCAATCAACGACAACTCATGCAAGATATGGTTAGTAGACATTGAGATATGACAAAGTTATTGGACTTACATCGCCATCACATGCCCTTAAGTAGAAATATACAATAATTATGTAAATAGATATGTATAGGTAAATGTAAATTAACCTCTATGGTAACACTGGAATCTTATGTAAAGTTCTGACCAGAAGAAATACTACGGTCCTAGCCAGATATCAATATAGTCGCTTTTTGAGTCACAGTGATGATATAAGTATCTATTTCAAAATACATTGAGCCATTTTATTGATATATGTGTACTATAAAACTATGTATCTGGCTCATAATATGTAACATAGTCGATTATACATTAGACCTTTAATTTTATGAATACTTCTACAGTAAAGAATGAAGGTAATCAAAGTGACTCGCGAAAAAGCTTTAGTGATTCCTAAAATAAGTTCACAAGACAAAAATACAGGTATTTAACAACATATTTAAATATTAACGCATGTTAAAATTTACAAAACTACAACTAAAATTAACACAAGGTGTTGCCAACTACAATTATACAAACGTACCTAATTTTATTTGGTCTCATTTTAGTAACGGTTACATTTCAACAGAAATTCTTAATAATAACAAATGAAAACTATTTTTACACTACGTTCCGGTTGCATAGCTCGATTTAGTCGAAGGAAATGATGCTGGCCGGTTGGTGGCCTTTTCTGTGGTGGGTAGTTACGTCTATGGTTGTGATCTGTCATTGTGACAGTAGTTTTTTTTTTAAATATTTTATGGCGAAAAAACTCTTAAGCTTCGAAGCAGCGTGGCCAGGACGTTGGCTAAGCATTCCGCTCTGAGTGCGAGTTGGCCTTCTAGGGTGGAGTTGGTGTCTTGTCCTTGGCCCTGGGCCTTTTTGGTGTTGTGCTCGTGAATGATCTTTGCCATGTCGGCGCCTGCCAGCTCTTTGAAGGCAGCCGTGACGTCGTGCACTCGTAGAACCAGGTTCCTGGTTTGGAGAGGCGCTGAGGTATGTCTGCCAAGCGCCTGAAATAAATATAAATTGGTTTCAGTGAAAGCGACCCTTATTTTGGTCGTCATCTTTGGGAAAACCACTTGTACGTGGTGGTTTACCGTAATCTTGGTATAGTTTTAAAAGTGCGGTATCAGAAACATCATTCTGTGGTGTTGAAGTCAAGTGCAGCATAGAGTTTTAAGTCCTGTGTAGTGGTCTTCTAGCTAGAGTATATTGGATGAGGAGATCCGTAGGAGAACCAAAGTGACTGACATACATAGTCCGCTGAATCGCTAAAATCAAATGGCAGTGGGCGGGGCACATAGCTCGTAGAGCTGATGGCTACTGGGGCAGGAATGTTCTTGAGTGGCGACCACGAGCCGGAAGACGTAACATGGGCAGGGCTCCCACTAAGTGGACCGAGGATCTGGTGAAGGTTGCGGGAGGTGTTGTGATGTGAGCGGCGCAGGACCGCTCTTTATAAATAAATAAATATCCTTAGACATTTTACACTGCGCTTCTAGTCCCAAACTAAGCAAAGCTTGTACTATGGGTGCTAGACAACGGATATAAACATACTTAAATACTTTTTTTTTGTAAATACATACTTATTATACATAGAAAACACCCAGTCCAATACAAACAAAATATGTTCATGCACACAAATGTTTGTACTGTGCGGGAATCGAACCCGCTACTTCCGGAATAGTTTATGGAAATCCTTGGGGGAGGCCTTTTTCCAGCAGTGGAAGTCTTTCCAAGTCAAAGTCAAAATTTCTTTATTTGTTTAGACTAATAAATAGTTCTTACAAATCGTCATTTTGCTCTTAAGGAGCCTCTACATGTCTAAGAATCTTTTTACCCTACCACTTAGATTAATAAAGCCTAGATGGATAGTCTTTATACAAACGCTTCGTCAAGAGTGAGGCAAAAATCTTATGTCATTAGTGTCAATTTTGTTGGGGAGCGTAGACAGTGAAGGCGAAATTTTTAATACGTTTTTAATTATTTTATAATTAACAAAAACAAAACGCATCATGTACTTACTTATTTATTGAATTCAAAGTACCTACCTAATTACAGTAAGATAAATCGACTTAAAAGTCTCGATTTCATAAAAAAGGAAGTGTATTTGTACGGCGAACAATTGGGAAATAAATTTTCTTGTTATAGCCTGACCAGGAACATAAAAACCCTCGCCATGTTGCGGAAAACTAATGGTACTAATTTCTTTTAATGGCAACAGTAACTGAAAACTTCATTGACATGTCACCTTGCATGTCAGTCTATTGCTGTCAAAGTGTAAACAAAGTTTATTTTAAATGTGCGCAATTGGTTTTATGAATTAAATTGCTAAAATATTTTTATAGTCGTGAAAGAAAAGTGGTTCACAATGTGTTAAAGTATTTGTCGAAGAGAAATACTAAGGGTTTGGACAATATTTTCATTGAATAATGTTTCCGACAAAGGTTGTCAAATTGACTGACATGTTTATCGTATAGTACAGTCCAATAAGAAAATTAGCTGTGGTTTGTTTCAACTACCTATTTTAAAATTTTTTGTTACTTTCTAAATGTTGAATTTTATGGGATTGGGAAAGAAGTACCGAGTTTGAAGCGTTCATGAGCAGACATTGCAGTTGAATATTCAAGTTCTGAATTTGATTATTGATGAATAATAAAATAAATTCTACTAGCTCGATTGATGGTTTCATTTAATTTATTTAAATCAGGTTACCTATAATAATATTTTTTTGTTAATTTATGAAATTATCAAATTAGCCCGTAATCCTGAATCCTGATACATAAAGTTAGCCTATTAATAATTTAACACAGGTACGACTGTACTCAGTGTTGCACTATCAAATGCAATTGACGCGCCTCTATGCCAGGGTTTTTATGTTCCTGGTCAGGCTATACTGGTATCATTCCCGTATTTAATTTTTGAAAGCCAAATTCAAGCAAAATACGCGTCAAATTGTAGTACTTATTTATGATATGTAACACTGGTCACTTTCTTTCGTTTTTCTGATGTATTTAGACACCCTTTCACAGCACAAACCGTCTTAATTAATTAAAATTCGGCGGACGTGTTTACCAATTTTTCACTTTGACAGTTCATGTGACGTTTACGGGTGAGCCGTTCCGGCTCACTAAAAACTGCCTCACCTTTCGTGCACTATCAATCTAGGCTTTATTAATCTAAGCCCTACCAGCGCTTCGAGACCAACATTTGGCAAGTGCTGTTTTGGCTGAAACGAACTTACCTGTGCGAGGTCAGCCAGTCTACGTAGCGGCGCGAGGCAGTCAGCCAGTGCGGCGGGGGCGGCTGAGGCGGCGGGGGAGGGGGCGGACGCGCCCAAAGCGCCCACGAGCGCACGTGACGCGCCCACTAGGGATACGGCACATGACGTCAGCTCGCTGCGTGCGCGCTGGATGATAGAAGGGTACATTTGTTACTTATGCCTGTTTTCACCATCAATCCCGAATTTTTAAGTGACCCCTATGGTAACACTTAACAGGAATTTTGTTTTCATAGGGGTCACTTAAAAATTAGGGATTGATGGTGAAAACGGGCATTAGTCTGTCAATAAATTGGAAAAGAATTGTATAATGTTCCATTCCATCTCCGGGTTGTCTGTAAGATTGAGTGCCCGACACAGCACGATCCAACTGATAACGTTAATTTATGAAAAGCAAACCACTGCAAATTCTGTATAGCCAGGATCAGTTTGATCTTCTAAGAAACCCGACCAGTGAAGGTTGAGTAGTCCCAGGGACAGCTTACTGTCTTGGAAACGATGAAGATTAAAATGGTAAGACGGCTCTTAACGCGACGTTTATTATTGAGTTACATTATGTACTCACGGCTTGACGTTTCGGCTGCGATGCTACAGCCGTGGTCACAAGCAGACTGGCGGCTCGCGGCGTCGGCCGTTCGTACATAATGTAACTCATTAATAAACGTCGCGTTAATAAGACCCGTGTCTTACTATTTTAATTGAAATGGAACGCGAAAGTTTAAAATCTTATAATAATGAACGACTCGATGTTCGACTTCCCCCAATTGCAAAGCGGGAGACAGATGACTGAAAAGGTAAAATAAAGATGTCTTACCTGGAACTTGATTTCGTCGATATCTTCTCCGCCACCGTGCGCGTGCTGGTGCGAACAGGTCTGTGCTGCGACGTGCAGCCGCTGCAGCAGCCCGTCCACCGCCGCCTCCGTCTTGCGAAGCAGCGCTTCAAGCGGCACATGGCCATTATGCCCCGCCAATAACCCCGCTGGCGGTGACGGAGGCGTCGGAATGTCGTCCACAACGTCTTCTTTGAAGCGTACATGATTCTGAACCTTCGGCGTCGGGCTCCCACTCTCCAATCGGAACGCCTTTCGCTCCGCCAGCGGAGGACTGAACACCTTATGCTCATTTGTCGGGGCACCGTTCAACAGATCCGGACGATTGCTAAACCGCCGGTTCATCTGGGGCGAGCACAGAGATAAGGCTGTCGACATCTCCTTATTCTTCAGTATGGTGTTCTTAGTTTCGGAGTGCGACCGCACGTGCCTGCTCTGCAAAGTCATCGAGCTGTAGTTCTGCGAGGAGCGCACGTTTAAAGGCTCCTCGTCGGTCATCCGGCTCTCATTTTCGAGGTTGCGGTACGTGTTCAGATTCCGCTGGAAGTGCGGCGAGCCGATGCTGGCTAGACGTTGCTCTGAGTTTCTTAGGGGAGATTGCTTCTGAGCGTTCTTCAGTCGAAGAACCTCGATGCTCGGTACGGGCGGTAGCGGCGGTTTCTTGGGCGGGAGTAGGAGCGGTGGCGGTGGCGGCAATACTTTGTTCTCTATTCTTGGAGGGAGCACCGGTGGATCAGCACATTGCTCGTTGATTTCGCATACAACTTTGTAATTAAGTTTTCTATTATTCAGCGTATTGAAATGACTATTGGGAATTTCCACCGCACTCAATTCATTGTTCAGGCACGTGAATGAGTTCGATCGTGGTCTAGGCGCAGGCGCGGGTGGCGTTTTGGGTGGTCTCTCGGGTGCTTTACGCACTTCAGAGTTTTTTCTTCGAGGAGGAGGCCTTATTTCACAAACGTCCGGCATGGAATCTGAATTTTCTAAGTGGCCTTCAACTTTATCAGCCTCATCACTGTCATCGGATTTATTCTTATCTTTGCTACAACATGAAAACATTCCTTTCCTTTCTACAGTAGGATATTCAATCACATGTGCGGTCCCGTTCGACTGCTTCTCGCTAATGCTTTTTCTTTTACCTTTTGGCGAATCTGACTTACCCTGAACTTGAGTCTTGCTCTTATCTTTCAGCAAAAGGCTGTTTCTAGCATCACTTAAACTTTTTGCTGTAAACATATTCCTAATCTCACTAACGCTTAACGTACCTTTCACTACCTCACCATTACTAGGCTTGACATCAATATTAGTATTTTGAGCATTTTTTGCCTCGAGAATTTGAGAATGATTAGCGTAGCTGACTTGGTCTCTGTCTAAAGTCGACGAATTTGAGCCAGGCGGAGGAGGGATTATGTACGACAGTATCTCCTCCGGAGTTAATTCTATAGCTGGCGTCACTTTGACAGTTGGTGGCTGTATTGTGACATTAGCAATAAACTCTTCGAGCGTATTCGCTTTTGGCGCAGCATAGCTACTGTTTTGTACTACATTTTCTCTGTCGTCAGCAAACGAAGGTGGTACGACTGGCAAAATTTGAGGCACTTGAGTAGCACAATCTAGTTCATCAGGGGTTTGCGGGGGAGGTATTAAAGTTAAATCTATAAGCTCGGCGTCATTGTCCACCAAAGTTTCTTGGTAAAAAAATGGTACCTCGGCAGCTTTAGCGTCTTCTTGACTGCTCTTTTCTTTAAGTTGCTTTAAATATTCTTTTAAGTTCGGTTCTTTATTGTCTTGCGGGTCTGGGCTATGCAGGCCGAAACTAGTTCTAACTACTTTATTAGTAGGCTTATTCTGGTGTCTTCGTATAGGGCTGTTTGTCGGTGTATATAGAGAATCGTTATCACTTTCGGAATGGCAGAGATCACTGTTTAAAGCTAATAAAGCGTCCGTTAAGCCACAGTTATTCAGTATAGCGCTGAGGCCTTGAGACTGGCGATTGGTTAGAGGAACACTGTTATTGTCTGTACCATTTTCCGGTACGTTCAAAACACTCAACCCTTGGTTAATGGTTTCCGTAAGAAGTAATAAAGAATCGCTATGCTTCAGTATGCCTGGGGCGTCGTCAGCCGCGGACATCCTACTATTATTAGATTCGGTATCACTTTCAGTATTATCTACACACGTTTCTTTACCTACTAGTTCGTCTCTTAAAATGCCATCATTATAAGGATCATCATTAAAAACATCACAATTTTCAGTCAAATATTGTTCGGAGTTTTCGACGAGCTTTTGCATTTCTGCTACTCTTCGCAACACTTCCTCGTTTTTGGCCTCTACTAGTTTGGGGTTGTTGGTTGCGTTTTCTAGGAGTTCCATGGAGAGGACGCTTTGGAGGTCGAAGCCCATTCCGTCGTCAAGATAGCAGGAGTCGTTTGGATCGAAGAGTCTGAAGTCTTCGTTTCTCTTGCATTTGTCGAAGTGGACGTCGTGTCCTAGGAGTCCCTTGGAGTCGTATCCGATCAAGGGGCTTGAATGGTTGCTGTTTTTGTTGGACATAGAGTTCATGTTGGTGTCGAGGCTGGCCCTGGACTGGTCGGGCGTGGAGTGGTACGGCGGCGGCATGCTGAAGATGGCGTAGTGCTTCTTGGATAGAACATTGGGATCGTCGAAGTGTAAATAACTCCACTTGGTTGGCACCACATTGTGTTGAGATAAATATGGTGGAGCTGAAACGAAGAATGGTGTGTCAGTGTGAAAACTGCAGACACAAACCTAATTGAAAAAAAAAGTTCCAAGGCCAATATTTTACATACCTATATCTTCTGTTATAGGTTCTCTTTCTTGTTCTACATTCAGTTCCTGGCCCGTAGCAAGACGGTAGTATCTGAAACGTTAAAATAAAAACATGTTCAGAATGTTATGATAGTCAGTGTTACGAGTACATGGTCAAGAGATATGCTTAAAGATACAATTAATATTTGAATGGCCAAAATAAGATATTGGGTTTATTTTTCAGTGTTGGGCGAGCTTAAGTGGTGGATAAGCTCAGTATTCATCATGGTTGGTTGGATATTGAGTAGAGAGTAGGGTGAATTTGGGTCATCATCATCATCATTTCAGCCATAGGACGTCTACTGCTGAACATAGGCCTCCCCCAATGCTTTCCATGTTGATCGATTGGTAGCGGCTTGCGTCCAGCGCTTCCCTGCTACCTTTACGATGTCGTCGGTCCATCTTGTAGGTGGACGTCCCACGCTGCGTTTTCCGGTACGCGGCCTCCATTCCAGAACCTTTCTGTCCCATCGGCCGTCAGTTCTGCGTACTATGTGCCCTGCTCATTGCCACTTCAGCTTGCTAATCCGTCGAACTTGGGTGATTTTGGGAGCTTAAAGTTTTGGGAGAAATTGAGTATTGAATGAGCTTGGGTACTCGGTGACCTTGGCTACTGGGTGAGCCTGGCTGTGGGTAAAGTCTTCTCACCCTGCGATGACGAGCAGCATCTCACTAACATCGAGTCGTCTTACATCCTGAGGAGTCCCCTGAGGGGCGGTCGAGAGGCTGTGACGACAGTGGGAGCACTCACCCTGCGATGACGAGAGGCATCTCACTAACATCGAGTCGTCTTACATCCTGAGGAGTCCCCTGAGAGGCGGTCGAGAGGCTGTGACGACAGTGGGAGCGCTCACCCTGCGATGACGAGCGGCATCTCACTAACATCGAGTCGTCCTTCATCCTGAAGAGGGCCCATCTCTCCAGAGAGGCGGTTGACTGAAGCTGTGGAGACAGTGGGAGCGCTCACCCTGCGATGACGAGCGGCATCTTACTAACATCGCGTCGCCCTTCACCCTGATGCCCTCCACCTCTCCTGAGAGGTGGTTGAATAAGGCTATGTCAATGACTGACAACATCGCTCACCCTGCGATGACGAGCGGCATCTCACTAACATCGACTCGTCCATCATCCTGAGGAGTCCCCTGAGAGGTGGTTGAGAGACTGTGGAGACGACTGTGGGAGCGCTCAACCTGCGATGACGAGCGGCATCTCACTAACATTGCGTCGTCCTTCATCCTTAACCCCTTCACCCTGCATCTCCCCAGGGAGGCGGTTGACTGAAGCTGTGGAGACAGTGGGAGCGCTCACCCTGCGATGACGAGCGGCATCTCACTAACATCGCGTCGTCCTTCATCCTTAAGAGGGCCCATCTCTCCTGAGAGGTGGTTGAATAAGGCTGTGTCAATGACTGATAACATCGCTCACCCTGCGATGACGAGCGGCATCTCACTAACATCGCGTCGTCCTTCATCCTGAGTAGGGCCCATCTCTCCAGGGAGGCGGTTGACTAAAGCTGTGGAGACAGTGGGAGCGCTCACCCTGCGATGACGAGCGGCATCTAACTAACATCGAGTTGTCTTACATCCTAAGGAGTCCCCTGAGAGGCGGTTGAGAGACTGTGAAGACGACGGTGGGAGCGCTCACCCTGCGATGATGCGCGGCATCTCACTATCATCGCGTCGTCTTTCATCCTGAGGAGGGCCTACCTCTCCAGAGAGGCGGTCGACTGAGACTGTGTCAATGACTGGCAACATCGCTCACCCTGCGATGACGAGCGGCATCTCGCCGGCGTCGCGCTCGTCCATCATCCTGAGGGCCTTCCACCTCACCAGAGAGGCGATCGAGAGGCTGTGTTACGACAGTGGGAGCGCCTCTCTGGACAGGAGGGCCCACCTCTACGGAGAGGCGGTGGACTGAGGCTGTGTCAATGACTGACAACATCGCTCACCCTGCGATGACGAGCGGCATCTCGCCGGCGTCGCGCTCGTCCATCAGCAGCGCCAGCACGCGGTCGCGGCGCAGGAAGATGGCCACGTCCGCGCTGCCCGCGCCCGAGCCCTTCACCCTGATGCCCTCCACCTCCAGAGAGGCGGTCGCGAGGCTGTGACGACGGTGGGAGCGCTCACCCTGCGATGACGAGCGGCATCTAACTAACATCGAGTCGTCTTACATCCTAAGGAGTCCCCTGAGAGGCGGTTGAGAGACTGTGAAGACGACGGTGGGAGCGCTCACCCTGCGATGTCGAGCGGCATCTCACTAACATCGCGTCGCCCTTCATCCTGAGGAGAGCCTACCTCTCCTGAGAGGTGGTTGAATAAGGCTGTGTCAATGACTGACAACATCGCTCACCCTGCGATGACGAGCGGCATCTCACTAGCATCGAGTCATCTTACATCCTGAGGAGTCCCCTGAGAGGCGGTCGAGAAGCTGTGGAGACGACAGTGTATTCGCTCACCCTGCGATGATGAGAGGCATCTCACTAACATTGCGTCGCCCTTCATCCTGAGGAGTCCCCTGAGAGGCGGTTGGGAGACTGTGGAGACGACAGTGGGAGCGCTCACCCTGCGATGACGAGCGGCATCTCACTAGCATCGAGTCGTCTTACATCCTGAGGAGTCCCCTGAGAGGCGGTTGAGAGACTGTGGAGACGACAGTGGGAGCGCTCACTCTGCGATGCCGAGCGGCATCTCACTAACATCGCGTCGCCCTTCACCCTTATGCCCTCCACCTCTCCTGATAGGTGGTTGAATAAGGCTATGTCAATGACTGACAACATCGCTCACCCTGCGATGACGAGCGGCATCTCACTAACATCGAGTCGTCTTACATCCTAAGGAGTCCCCTGAGAGGCGGTTGAGAGACTGTGAAGACGACGGTGGGAGCGCTCACCCTGCGATGACGAGAGGCATCTCACTAACATCGCGGCGTCCTTCATCCTGAGAAGGGTCCATCTCTCCAGAGAGGCGGTCGACTGAGACTGTGTCAATGACTGGCAACATCGCTCACCCTGCGATGACGAGCGGCATCTCACTAACATCGAGTCGTCTTACATCCTAAGGAGTCCCCTGAGAGGCGGTTGAGAGACTGTGAAGACGACGGTGGGAGCGCTCACCCTGCGATGACGAGAGGCATCTCACTAACATCGCGGCGTCCTTCATCCTGAGAAGGGTCCATCTCTCCAGAGAGGCGGTCGACTGAGACTGTGTCAATGACTGGCAACATCGCTCACCCTGCGATGACGAGCGGCATCTCACTAACATCGAGTCGTCTTACATCCTAAGGAGTCCCCTGAGAGGCGGTTGAGAGACTGTGAAGACGACGGTGGGAGCGCTCACCCTGCGATGACGAGAGGCATCTCACTAACATCGCGGCGTCCTTCATCCTGAGAAGGGTCCATCTCTCCAGAGAGGCGGTGGACTGAGGCTGTGTCAATGACTGACAACATCGCTCACCCTGCGATGACGAGCGGCATCTCGCCGGCGTCGCGCTCGTCCATCAGCAGCGCCAGCACGCGGTCGCGGCGCAGGAAGATGGCCACGTCCGCGCTGCCCGCGCCCGAGCCCTTCACCCTGATGCCCTCCACCTCTTCCAGAGAGGCGATCGATTGAGGCTGTAGAAGATGTAAATAGTAGATGTAAAAGAATATACACTCGGCATCAAATAAATCGCACCTCCCGCGACAAGCATTTATCAAACGTATGTATCCCCACTTCCCACCAACGTTGGTACCATTTGAAAGCCTAGTTCTAAACTTCATTCCATTAGAGGAAAGGTTTTTACCCCAAAAATGTGTCTTTACAAGGATCCAAAGTCACTTCTTCAAAAAATAGGTAGTTACGCTATAGCCATTTTTTATGACAATAAAACTGTTAAGTTGGGATTAATCGCTATCCATCTGTTAAAGAGGATACGTGAGATCTTTATTTAGTTTTATAACCATAAAAATTGGTCTAATTGATCCCAAAGGTGAGCCCAAAGTGAGGTCTATTTTCATGTCACATTTATGGTATATGTTAATCATTTATTTACAAATGAAATGTATTTTTCTTTAAGGATATTTATTGGGCTTTCAAATAACACCAATATTGTTGGGGTACCATGATTGTGTCAGAAGAAAATCTTTAAAGTTCGCGTCGCGGAAGGTGCGGTTTATTTGATGTTGAGTGTAGTACCTACATCAAAGAAACATCTCTAGTTTTATGTGCTGTTGACTGTGTACCGCACAAAAGTGAGGATCACAGGAAATAATCAATTGGAAGGGCTAAATCTATGTATAGGCGTATGAGGTTTCGAATGGAAAGAATTAACAAAAACAACGATATGACCAGAAAAGTGATAGACATCGAAACTAAACCCCTATGGATATCCGTATGACATATGGATATCCGTAGTAAATAAGGACCTCAAAGAGACTCAAGTCAACAAGGAGACGACCTAGGACCGAGCTACCTGGAGACGCATGTTAAGAAGGGCTGACCCTAAATAAAATGGGAATGAGCCAGGCAAAGAAGAATCTTTGCCTGGCCTATTCCCAATTTATTTGAATACTTATTCTGAAACTAGTCACTTCAGAGCGGTGTCTTCTAAAGCTCGGTCCGTGAGCACGTAGAAGTTTGTCCAATGACCCCTAGTTACCCATTCTTATCGCTCGCGCGTAATTATACTGCTGTCGCGACTGTGCGACTGGCAGTGAGTGTGCGAGCGCGATAGCAACATAATTACGCGCGAGCGATAAGGATGGGTAGCTTGGGGTCATTGCTCACGGACCAGACTATAGCTCACATAAATTTAACAAAGAGTATAGTGTCTTCTCAACTTAAACTTTCCGAAGCTGACTTGAACTTCTATCTTCAATATCTCATAAAAACTTACCACAGAGTTGTTCCTCCCGATGATCTGACTGAGTCCAAACCTCGGCGACACCAGCAGCACCCGCTCCGGCCGGCTGCTGCTGAAGCACTTGGCGCCGTAGCTCGGAAGCCCCGCCACTATGTCCAGGTAGTGCAGCTTCGCCTGGAATTTGAATTTTATGTGTTGGAGATAGAGATCGAATGAGGGCTATCGTTTTTATACTTAACAGTTGGCACCCCTGGCGATTGACAGGACCTTACACTACAGTGGCGCCATCTTGATGAGTGCAATTGCGATAGTCCTCCTACCACTTTAGCACTCACCAGATAGTGCCACTGTTTTCGCTACTAGCAAGTGACAGGACCTTACTCTACAGTGGCGCAAACTGGTGAGCGCTAAAACGATAGCCCTCATTGAGAGAACATTATAGGGCAGATATAGAGTATTTCATGACATTGCTCACGCAATCTTGAATGTGAAATGTATGCGAAATTGAATTGGATATCGTAGAAGAGCTCGAGACAGTCCATGTATGCCAGCCCAGTTCTATGGCAGTTTATAAAGCTTCCAACCAAAAGTGAAATGCTAAGGAATCATAACAGCTGTCAACAGTTTAGAACTGTTGACTTGTGTACGGACTCAAATTGCTTCAAGTACCTACCTATGTTTACATTTAGTTGTAATATGAGCTGGTGTTATATGGCTCCTCAAAGACATTTCATACAAAACTGGTAAGCTTATCAAAAATCGTGTAAAAAATCCGTGTCCTTAAGAATGAAAATAAAGCCCCATTTATTGCTAACTAGCTTTCCGCCCGCGGTTTCGCCCGCGTGGAATTTGTCCGTCACAGAAAAACTTTGTCGCGCGCGTCCCTGTTTCAAAAACCGGGATAAAAACTATCCTATGTCCTTTCCCGGGACTCGAACTATCTCTATGCCAAATTTCATCAAACGCGGTTCAGTGGTTTAGGCGTGAAAGCAAGACAGACAGACAGACAGAGTTGCTTTCGCATTTATAATATTAGTAAGTATAGATAGTATAGAAGTATAGATTTATACCTGTAGTTGTGTGAGCTGCCTCTGACTGCCGGTCATCTGCGAGTTGAGTTTGAGACAGTGAGCCAGTAACCGCCGCAATTCCTTACGCTTCATACTCTCTAGCAGTCCGCTTGGAATAAACCGCTCTAGGCCGAACTCTCTTCTGGAACCAAGTGGGGTTTTCGGTATTAGAAAGTTTTGTGTAGATTATAAGATATTTTGAAATTGTAAATAAATAAAAGTACTTAAATAAGTTGAAAAGGTAGTTCAAGCCATTGACTCCCAAGAAACTACACTTGGCATCAAAGAAATCGGACCTTCCGCGACAATAACTTTAACGATTTTCTTCTCAAGAATCATGGTGCTCAAGATAGGATAGTGAAATTACAAACTTTTCTAATCCCCTAGAAGCTCAAGACCAAATAGAAATTTTATTAGGCTCACAGGTGAGCCACGTAGCGTTCAACGTGTTAAGAAACAATAAAGTTAGGTAATCTAAATTGATTGCCTTTTCATGTTAATCAATGAAACTCTAGCAACACTTGTGATTTGTGAAGAAGTAATTCTAAGGTCTGAAATTATGAATAAATGGTTCTTTGTCCTAAAATAGGACATAGTAGGCCTTTAATACTGATTTATCTAATCTCGCTACGGCGCGTCAACTGTTACCTTCCAGCTCGCTGATTGCACTTTGCTTGCACTAAACTTGTCTTACTCATCCGGTAGATTTATGGTCTTCGTCGGTTCAGTAAGGCCTAGATTGGTTAATTGCAATGTAAACGCGTATTGTATAAGTATTAAAAAGTCTTAAACGTGGTACGTACTCAACAGCCTTAACAGTCAGCTTGGCCGGCGAGAGGTTATTAGCAAGCGCGTGTTGATGCATGTGCAGTGCTGCCAACCGCAGCGCCACATCTGGCTGTAGTTCCGGCGCGAACCGTTCTTGAGCCACGTCGTTGCAGCATTGCATGTAAAGGTAGTCCAGGGCAGCCAGGTCACGTTGGGCCAGCTCGGCAGCCGAGTTAGGCATGAACACCACTCGGAAGAGGCAACGCATCTTGTGGGAACCGGGGCGGGCAGCGATCTGGAGTATTGATATGGGCACGGGTTATTATCAGATGCTAGTTAGGATTTATTAGAGATCTACTGTAATTTATCGAATTAATTATGGTGGATATCCCTATTTTATTAGGCGTTTTGGATTCATTAATGATCGTCAAAGAATGAATGAAAAATTAAGAAGAAATAATGGTCTTTGTATAAATGATATATCTAGATGACATACTAATAATTGCTTCGTTGTTGAACAACAGACACTAGTTTCTTATACTACATATTATTATTAATATTATCAGTAATGAAGCATACCCTCGCTAAAGATTCCTTCGGATCCAACAACGTGAGCTTATTCCTCCTCAAACTCTTGACATGTTCAACAACTAAGCTGAAGTGTTCGTCAGCCGTGATGCACAGTTTGTCCTTCAGGCTTTGCACGACGTCTGCGACGGTGGTGGTGGTGTCGTACTTGAATGACTTGGTTTGACCGTTCTCGAGGAAAACCTTTAGGACGTTCGCCATTGGTGGTAGGCAAAGGTCTCCGAGAGAAAAGGCGGAAGGCTGAAACAGGAAATGTAACTAATAAATCTTCTAACACTTGGGACAAAATTAGTAGTTTTCATCGCAGGATTTATTTCATCCTATTTTTATTCTGTTCTTTAACAGCAAACATTATAAATTAGTAAATTAATCTGGTTGTACTGGTATGGTCAGTTGGTCACCGGGTTTTTTTGCGAAGAGAATACGCTTTAGTATGATAAGATCAGTATTGTTTAATAAGCGTCAGTGATCCCTATCGTAAAACCCTTTATAAAGCACAACACAGTCATTGAAAATTTTCATTGCTTTTCGACCTTCCGATAAGTGAATAACGTTCAAATCATGATGTTCATGTATTGGACCCTATGAAGGCTTCAATTCGTGACTTACGGGATACATGGGAGCCCCATTCAGCTGCACCGAGTCCGCAAACCGGACCCTCGGAGGCCTAGCCCTCAGTCGCGCCCTCTTTGCCGCCGACAGCAACGCTGACCTGAAAAGTGAAAAAAGTTAAAAATACTTATTGCCAGATTAATAATACAGGGCAGAATTGCCTGCCCTGAGGAGGTAGGATTCACGATTTACAGATATTGGTAGGTGTACGGCTAAGCAGAAGTGTTAAGAATGCAATAAATCAAAATCGCTCAAGCTCCCGAGGACCTACCGGTAGGTCGGGTGACGTAATCGTGAAATTTACTTGGGCGGCGCGGACCTTCCGGAAGGTTCGTCCGTTCTTCCGTTCCGAGACGCCACGTCACTTTGAACGATATAGAAGTGATGTTTCCTTTGGCAATTATATTTTTTATATTCCCTTTTTCCCTTCTACAATAGATTCAAAATTGAATGGTACAGGAAGTCTGAAAGGTTTAGGTTTTCAGGATTTGTATTAGAACATTAGTTCCCAAACTTATTTGAGACGCGCCCCCCTATCGACCATACAAAAAAATCCGCGCCCCCCTCCTCCAGTCAAGATTATTTATTGGTCGTATCGTCTGGAATGCATTCTCTCAGCGGTTGCAGGTTTCTTACAGATGGCCCCGCTTTAAAGGTCTTTGCGCCCCCCACTTTGGGAACCTGTATTAGAATGTGTTGTGAAATACTATTAACCTCCTCATAGGGTTCCCGCTCCGTGCCGGCTGACACACGCGCAGCGTAACCTTGTCGGCGCACGCGCGCACCGCCGCGATCACGTGCTCACGCGCGGCAGAGCTCACGTCCTCGCCGTTCACGCAGAGGATCTGGTCGCCTGGTTCTAGCTGGAATGGGGATTAGGGATTATGAAGATGTAGTTAAGTGTAAGGTGAACGGACGATCTAGTGAGTCGCGGGAAGCGGGCAACGCAACATTGCAGTTATTTAAGGTAGGGTTTTTCAAAGTGGGGTACATTCGACTGCAGGGCATTCGGTGGCAGAATTAAAATGTCCAAAATTACTCCTAATATTGACTCCATTTGCGACAAGAAACAAGCACACCATCAGCATTAGCATCAATATTAAAAATACATTTTTCGTTGACACTTTATTTGTACCTTTTTTATTGAAATTAAAACCTAATTTTCTTCATCACTTTTATTATTTTCTTTGGTTTTAATTAACTGTCACCTGAAAACTTTAACAGGGGTTCGTGGAGCCGAAAGTTTGAGAAATCCTGCTTTAAGGAGGTGACGTGTAGTGTCTTTTTAACTATAAGTATGGGTAAAACTTTTAGCTAGTTTTTAGATTTTTAATAGGCGTGGAGGTTGATCGAAGCTCTATTGAGTGTCTTGGTAAGCAGTGCAAGCATCTGGTGGGCAGACCGTGTGAAAACCTTGGGGCTTGCTTTTGTCCAGTAGTGGAGGTCCTTTGGTTATAATGGTAGCGTGGTGATGTGTATTACAGTGTAGTGTCTCTTTTTTTTATCCACACATACATACTACACACTTCATATGAGAGAGTTAACGTAACATGAGCTCTAAAGGCTGGGTTGCACCATCCTATTTTAACTAAGTATAACAAAACATCAAAAATCTGTCAGACTCCATACAAAAACACCGGTTTTGTTTCTAAGTGTTTCTCCTGAACTAAAGAGACAATTTAAGTGTGGTTTTGATATTATCAACGTGCACCGCAGCTTGTATTAGCATCAGTAGATGCTCTAAAATGTAGAGAGTATGAAATACTCGCTGTGTTGATGGATGATCAATAGGTACACCGATAAGGCTTGGTTTTCAAAGGTTTTCAATTATATTCCTTTTTATGGTTGTTAGTATAAGGCAGTGTTTTTCAACCTGTGGGTCGCGACCCCTAATTATGCAAATGTTGTATGGATTGAAGTATTCGGTCCATACAAACATCTTTGCGACATTATAAAATGCATGAAAAAAAAATCGAACGGTCGGGGGGGTCGTGTCATGAAAAAGGTTGAAAAACACCGGTATAAGGGATAGTATACCTTGCCGACGCTAGGCGAGTTGTCGGTCACAAACCGGACCAGCACCGGCCTCTCGGACCCCGCCACGAAGCCGAAGCCCAGCTCGGGGTCTCGCTCCAAGACCACGTCCCGGGGGGCGGGGGGAGACTCGCACGAGCAGCCTTCGGGCGCCACGTACGTAGTCGTCTTGTTGACGTGACTGAAATTGAGAAAATGGGGGAGTTAATTTTTTGTCTAAATGAAATTGTCTTGGGTTATTATATCTCCTGCTTGCCTTTGTTAAGTACACCAAAGACAACAATACACAATATTAAAGACGCAAAATATTAAGCTTAACACTAGTTTAAAATATGGTGGCATTAATTCTTCCACTACCTTAAAGAAACTAGTTAACTATCAGTCCGAAAGTGTTTAGAATATGCACTTTTCGTACCTTATTAACGCAAACAGATAATAATAATATAATCTACTCATAACTATTGATCATGATCCTTTTGACGGAAGCATTAATGAGTCCTCTTAGTTCGTTTGGTTCTAGTGCGCTCAAAAATGGTTGATGAATTCAATCTTGGTGATAAACTCCCGTACACACACAACGCAACCCTCGTTGTGGGCCATGGCACCCGTAATGACGTGTAGTGCTTATATAAGATTTGTATAACCACAAGCTTATGGTACATTTGCAATCCTCTAAGTCAGGGTTTCCCAAACTATAGGTCGCGACCCAGTGGTGGGTCGCGAGCGAACATTGAATGGGCCCTGCCTGTAGAACGACACATCACCCTACCGATCCAACCGCTTGGGCAGCGGGCGAAATTTCCTGTAGGTGGGTCCCGGGTTTGGGAACTTGTATTAGATGAGTCGTAGCCCAGACAACTTTGGGAACCACTGCTCTAAGTTGTATGCATTTATTGATCTAGCTAGGACATACCATTCACACACAAATAAAAGAATAGTAGGTACTCACTTGATGTAGTAAGGCTTCCCATGGCTATCCATGGCCTGCTCCCAGCCATAGGGCAGGTCATCCTCGTCCTCCGCCTGGCTGCCGCTGCTGCCTTCCCTGCTGGATGGCCAGCTCTCCGCCGGCGGTAGCCAGCTCGCCGTCCGCGTGATATGGCTGGAACAAGAGATTCTTTATAAGTATGATTTGAGACATTATTATTTATGAATAGTGTGCACTTTAGTAATACAGATTTGGGCCTAGGAAAAGGCTTAGGCTGAGTTGCATCACCTTATGATAACCGTGACTATAACGACCCTTGTGTATTGTACGGATTTTGACAGAATTTGGACGTTTGTTAAAGTTAAAGTAAGATGGTGTAACCCAAGCCTTAACGTTTTTATTTTTTTGTAGACATGAATAGATTGTCCTATTTCGAAAGTTTATTTTGGGTAAGTCGATGGGCCTAAATTTTGCGAGTACCTATCGTAGTTTCGATGCGTAAAAAATAAAGCATTACTTGAGATCATGTAAAAAACGTGGATTTATTTAAAAATAATTACAAAATAAACGAGTCGTGGAAAATATTTATGCATTTTAGAGGTCGATTCGTAAGCGAGAAGAGAAACAAAAGAGTAACGATATTCAGCGATGAAAAAACAACGTAATTTTCTCGGTGGCCAGTGTCGCGCGGCCAAGGAGGTCACAAGCACAACAAGGTCCTAAAAATTAAATTACAAATTAGTTACTTGACGTTTAGTTATTTACAACTTTCTCCTCAGCTTTATTTATTAGGTTAGGTATCCTAACTTTAAAAGCGATGAAATTCTGTTTGAAATCCTGAAGAATATTCAGGAACTCTATAATTTACGTGTTTTATCGCCTAAACAATCACCCTAATGTATTGCCTTACGCCTAAAATGATTCCCAGCGCAATAAAAATACAATATTGCGCGAAGTTGCAAAGAATTGCGCGAATTTATTATAATGAGAGCCACGATAAGGCGGGGGAATGTAAACGTGTTTGTCCTGGAAGCCACAGTATAGTAAAAGTAAGTAGGTTCAAAGTCATAGATTAAAACAAAAACCATATTAAAACAAGAGAGACAGATCTCCAATATTAGAGTTGGCACCTAATTCAAAAAAGCTTTTTCTTGTACACATTTCAAAACAACTTTATTTAATCCTGTACTTTATCCTATTTAATTTTTAAGACGTTCATATGACATAAAGCAGAAAAAGATCGTCACTGTTGTCAGCTTAGTTCTCCATAGGTGTGAATGTACTTATCTTAATTTATTTATCGATATGTTTGGCCGGTCATCGAAACTTTTTAAAAATTCGAACAACACGAGTACATTTTTTATTTATTTTTCTTTTGAAATCGAATTTCGAATTCGGAACAATATTTTCGTGCGTTTGTTTTTACTGATTTTTAAGTACTGAGTCTACTGTTTCTCAGTATTGTGTGTACTTTTATCAGAAGGGTCCAGAGTCCGGGGAGTACAAAGTGCGAATTGCCCGTAGAATAGGTGCGGAAAAATACACCCTAAAAGGCTTCGAGTGGGTGTTGAAATTTTGAGCTGGGGACGTCCCAGCTCGCCTGGTTGTTTAAGCTGTAATGACGGTTAGGGGCAATTTGTGTAACATGCTTTGACAAGTCGTTTAATCTTGTAACTTTGCAGATTTTGTTTTTAAAGAATAATGAAAAATTTTGTAAAGAGAGTAAATGAGATAAACGGTTTTTAGAAGGACGGTGTCAGGCTGCCTGACGGATGGCCTAATAAAATCCTATTAAAGGTGAATGTTTCTTTATTAGATAGTTACTATTTACGTTCACTAAAATACATTATTACATTGTATCTCGCGACGTTTTCGCATTTGCCAAAGCTCAATCAGAGGGTTTAATGCGAGTTTACATCAAATGTTGTCACTAGTGAGCGCGTAAAAAAATTGTGATGGATTGTACAGCACCTCTAGCGGATACGTTCAAGAACTAAATTCTTCATAGATTTTTTAAACGCGCTCACTAGTGACGTTTGATGTAAACTCACACAGCCCTCAGGCCGAATATTTCACTAAAAAAGTTTAGCAACTTTAATAAACAAACTGACTTCAAATCAGCAAAAAGGTACCATAATAAAAACGTAGAAACAAGTAATAATTCTCAAGTTAGCAAGTCCGTAGTCGTCAATTTTCATTTTGTAATTTTGCATGAAAAATGATAGAACTTTGCAAAATTTTTCAGGCGATATTACCGCAAAATGTTTGCTTGCGTGTGCTCTTTATAACAATGGCGGCTTGATTTGGCAGTTTTTCTTCGATTAAGTTTATGTTGAGGAGGTTATGAGCAATGAAACTATTCATTAAGTTCGCTGGGGCTAGCTCTAACGCTGACAAAAAAAATATTTATGGCCAATGTTGAATATTATGATGCTTAAATATGAATAATTATGTACGGTGGTTAATACTTTACTATATTTAAAGTAACTAGGTAGCAGATTAATAGAATTTTAAAGTTAGCTAAGCGGTTGAATGAAAATAATAGTTAAACACGTACAATCTTCTTGAATAACACCTAACGAGTCGAAAATATGTTTGTTTGTTTCTTTTTAATTAGGGATTTGATGATAGCAAATAAGAAAAATTCGTTACAAAAAATAATTCTAAGCAAACCCGCGGGCTTAAATTGTCTACGGCGTGGTTCCGAATACTTTCCACGACAATTTCCATGGTTTATTCTTTATAGCACCGTTTTGCTTTCGGAGTTAGATAAAACTTTTCAAAACAAAATTGTCGCCACAATGACAGTTTCGAGTTTCCCCCCTTCCCCCCACTCGTGTTATTAAAATATATTTCCAGCGGTAAGCGCAAGATTCGGCTTTATCACGTAATGCTCGGCTTTCAGCGTAATGAATCCAACAATATTGCGAAAAAACGCGCTCGTGAAAAATAGCGTGGACGCCGCAAATGGGCGCTCGTATATTACACAGTTTAGGGTTGATACGTAACTAAAGACCTAACTTAGCGGCGTCTGGTTTGAGTTTAGTAAACCTATCACCTTTATTTAACCTTAATTCACCTTAATTTGACCCCACGTACTGGTTTTGGAAATAAGTATAATTTTAAGTTTCATAAAGTTCTCTTGTTGGACTTTTTTGATTCGTTGTTGACATCGATAGGTGGATAATCACTGTGGTTTCGTTTCCTTCCTTGTGATTCTAAGGAATCAATGGTACTGCTATTGGTCTATTTGTGAGCAATTTTAGTAGTTCACAAAATATACAATGTGGAGTCAGGGTAACAGTACCTACATACCAATATTATATCAACTACTTTCTAAACATCCTTTGGTTAAATAATCATAATAATAATTATGTATTTAGAAGACATCAATCAGCTACTCTAAATCATCATCATCATCATTACAGCCATAGGACGTCCACTGCTGAACATAGGCCTCCCTCAATGCTTTCCAAGTTACCCGGTTGGTAGCGGCCTGCGTCCAGTGCTTTCCTGCTACCTTTATGATGTCGTCGGTCCACCTTGTGGGTCGACGTCACTCGCTGCGTTTTCCGGTACGCGGCCTCCATTCCAGAACCTTGCTGCCCCATCGGCCGTCAATTCTGCGTACTATGTGCCCTGCCCATTGCCACTTCAGCTTGCTAATCCGTCGGGCTAGACCACATCCATACGATTTCTATTCTAAATACAAATTATAATTGTTTTAAGTATGATCTTTTATAAAACATATAAGTGGCAGCCCTAACATCGCCTCATTCATCAGTCTACACTTACAACATCATGTCAAAACAACCTACGTATTCTACGTTTACGTCTATAAATTAAGCATTGCTTTTATCAACCCAAAAATAGAATATTCTATGAAGTGTATAACTAAACAAGTATAACGCTCCAATAGAAACTGGCAGATTTTTAATGCATTATTATAAGAATCGACTCAAAGAAAGATTTAACTGCCTCAGTACCCTTGAAATTACCACATTTTCAATCAATCTTCTTCTTGTCGTGTCGACAACAAACCAATACAGTGTCAGCCCAAAACTCCGCCACAAGGGTGGCGATGTCAGTAGCCTTAATTAAATCTTCCTGTGCGTGCAGTTGTGTCTTCAATTAATGATGTGATGAGTTTAGTAACTATGAGTACACTATCAGCTAGTAATTATAAATACATTATCCACAAAGACGAAGCTCTAGGCCAGCTTCTAACCTGATGGAAAATGATGATCAGGTCGAAGGTGGAAGCGAATTTCACCCGGTATCCTCAGAGGAACTGGCTATTTTACCACCAACTGCCGGTACTCAACAGTAGCTTTACCATGAGTTTACATTAAAAGTCATCGCTAGCGAGTGCGTCAAAAAGATCTATGAAGATTTTTGTGCTTGCAAGTAACCACTAGGGGCGTTATACAATCTGTCATACATTTCATGTACATTTTTTACGCTACCGTTAGCGTGCACAGTGCACACCTTTTTTTTGAACAGACAGGACAGGTGACAGGAGGCAAACGAGCAGACGGATCACCTGATGGTAAGTGATTACCTACCGTCGCCCATAGACACCCGCAGACCCAGGGGCACCTAACGTAAGCACACAGTGCTGTAGAATATTAATATTCCTTTTGGCTTCATTTGTTACAAAAATAGCCAGTTTCTATAAGCACGATTTACCTGTTTGTTGTAACAAACACTTAATCAAACGTCGAGTTAATTTTATTCAACGGAAATCCGGGCCCTTGGAGGCAAACTTTGCTGAAGCTTGATTAGCACATTTATAACGTAAATGAGGCATCAACTCCCGCACAACTTGTAATGTTCCTGAAAATCAAAATACGGCGAGAATAAAGTGAAAATCATTACTCGTGTTCTTGATTATTGTGCATAACAACATGTCACTTTAAAATTAATATAGCCCGTAATGACATAGCCCGCAGAACAGAAACGCTATAAACAAGTGACAGTGGGCGGGGCACATAGCTCGTAGAACTGATGGCCGCTGGGGCAGAAAAGTTCTCGAGTGGCGACCACGAGCCGGAAGACGTAGTATGAGCAGGCCTCCCACTAGGTCAGTGGTTCCCAAACTTATTTAGTCTACTGCCCACTTTGATAATAAATTATTTTTAGCGCCCCCCATTTTTGTAGTCAAGAGTCGAGCTCAGTCGGTGTCTAAGAGTCCTTCTAGTAGATGACGCCTCCCAAGCCTCTACACAACGTCCCGATTTTTTTTTCTGGGTCTCTTACCGCCCCCCTTTAAGCCTGCAGCGCCCACAAGGGGGCGTTATCGCCCACTTTGGGAAAGACAGCACTAGGTGGACCGGTAAAGGACGATCTGGTGAAGGTCGCGGGAGGTGCCTGGATGCGGGTCGTTCTTTGTGGGAAAACCTTGGGGGAGGCCTTTGTCCAGCAGTGGACGTCTTTCGGCTGAAAACTGAGGTTTAATTTCTCTAACATTCTTCTTCTGCCTCGCCTGTCTAGTTTCAACATATAACACCTACGTACTTTCTGCGCATTCCTACATAGTTCATTTTGTGCTAAAATAAAATCCCACATAACTCATCACGATCTTAAAAAGTATTTCTTCAATAAACAACGTCTCGAAATTCTTTTTTGGTAAATAAGGGAATTCACACGAGTGGCCTAGATCCCGGGATTCCCGGTAATCCCGGGCGCCGTGACAGGCTACACACGAGACGATAATCCCGGATAATACAGAGAACGTGTCGTGACGGGCCAGCTAAACACGCGGGGAGTCTCCTGATCGGCTGTGCAGGGGACCAATGGCAGGTGACAATTAAACACATAAAATGAGTATCCTGGATACACAGAAATCGCGCCGTGCCGTGACAGGCTGGCTAATCAAGACCAGCGTCCATGGTAAGTCCATGGTACACAAGGAACGCTCCTTGCCGTGTGTGATAGGTCGGATAAATCTACGTATACAGAATCGGTAGACTAGAATCGTGATTAATTTAAGATGTTAAAAATATTGAGAAAAAAGAAGATCATACTTCTTTTTTGTCTTAAATTAAGATAAGATAAAATGTATGTAACGTTAATATCGGACGTTAAGAGATTATCTTTCTTCATAACTTTATCAGCTTCATATTTGCTTCGCTTTCAACATTTTCTGTTCACTAATTCGGGCAGAAAACCATTCGCTTGACTGATGGAAACGCCACGTGTCATTATGCCCACCATTTGCGCAATTCCGATAGCAATAAAGAATAAACGGATAAATAAATAAAGTAATTCCCTGGGTGTCCCGTGTCCCGCATTAGCCGCGTGACAATTTCATTAGCGGAGGTGTCGGCATTATCGGCCGCCGCATAAATCAGCCCGTCAGGGTAGGGTTGGGATACGATGTTACCGAGACAAAGTCGATACAATAACTGAAAGCGTTGTTTACACCTGACACAGGACCAAGTTGAAAATATATTTGACTATCACCCGAATTCACAAACGACGCGATGCTTGCTAAGTGAAGCAGCAAATCGAACGCACAGCGTTGAAATGAGCTCTGTGATTGATTCGTGTGTGACCCTGTGCGTCCACGCGCACTATGAGACCTCATAGTAATGTTTGTGAATACGGGCGTATTATGAGTCGATCTGATCGCAGCTTAATGAGTTCGTTCCAACGAAATATTGCCATACTACTCGTCACTAACTTGTTCTATGATAATAGACTTCAATCCCCTCGTTTAGGGGAAGACTACTTTGATATAGGCTCTATGAATGCTCAATTCATTGTGTTCGCGCCTTGCAGACGCGATGGAATTTTATAAATAAAACTCGGAAACTGCTTATTTCGTTGTATTCTTGAGACGTTACAATTTTGATGTTGTTCGATCGGAATCCAAAAGAGAAGTGATTTTATACAATGGTTCTCAATATAAAGTATTAACTGACAAAAGTTATGTGACATTTGCATTAGAAGTAGATTTTGCTATTAGAATATGACGAGGCGCGAGTAGGGCCGCAACATACTCCCCCCGGTTGAAGGCTCCAGCTCTTCAACTCTCGAAGTCTTCATCGCTGAGCAGCGGGCAGAGCCGCACTAAGGGCCGTCGGTAGCTGCCGGAGGTAGTCTTCACGTCAGCAACACGGACAATTCCATCAGGGCCAGGATACAATTTGGTTACTCGCCCAGCACGCCAACAGAGAGGTGGGAGAGATTCTTCTTCTCCAAAAATGTTGTAGTTTCTCCAACAGAGCGTAGCGCTGGAGTCGTTTTTCATCTTTAGTCTTCAGAGATGGTGACGGCAGCGCATTCAGTGGTCTTCCTGGTTAAGAAGTGCCCTGGGGAAAGGAAAAGGGAATTGTCAAGGGATGAAGTTAAAGGACACAAGGGAAGGCCATTTAGTATAGCTTCCACTTGTGCAAAGTATTGATTGAAATTTTCTAAACAGTTAAATGAGACGTGTCTATTACGTCTTAAANACAAAAGTAACATTTCGACAAGCGAGCACCGCGTCTCCTACGATTTGCAACACTCACTTTAGATTATTATGAATGTTGTACCTTGCACGCGTCGGCACCGAACGCACTGGCGCACAGTGCTCCGGGAGACAAGTCTGCCTTTTGTTGGCCAGATCGTTATCTCACTGCCACTAGGAGAATGTGCGAGCTAGCATGCACAATATTACGAATGCTCTCAAATGTAAAATTAGATAGATAATGTGATTAATAAATTAAGTTAATATGTAAATTGAATTGAATTTTGATAAGCTAGATGATAAATTAATAATTGAATTATTTTTATGGATTATAGATTGATTGCACTGTAGTTGATTGCCTATGCATAAATTAATAGAACCGCCAATTAGCCAGCCAAACTTAGAGTTTTGAAGTTTCGGTTTATTTTTCCCTAATGATTTTTGTTCACATATTAGAACATCCCAAAATAGATCTGCGCCTATTAAAAGATCTATAGGGCCTGGCTGAATAAAATCAGGGTCTGCTAATTTAATATTTTTGAGTAATTTTAATTGATTTAAATAAATTGGAGACTTTGGAAGAACTCCTGTGAGCTTGTCAAGAACAAAGCAATTAAGATTTGATTGGTAATTATGACGAGTGGATTTTAGTTTAACAACACAGCTTTCATTGACTGAGCTTGAGTTGTTTCCAATTCCAATGACATTGATGGAAGTTGGATTAGAATTTAATGATAGTTTTTGTTGCAATGATTTTGTAATGAAAGATGACTGACTGCCTGAATCCAATAAGGCTCGAACTAAAGTTGCCTTTTTAGTTACTGGATTCACGACTTCTATTTGGGCAGTAGTCAAAATGACATGACGTGTATTTTCTTCTTTAGAGAAGTTGACAATGGATTCCGATGGTTGTATTTGAGCATTGTTGGCTTTAGTGGCGTCAACTGAATGCAGTAGTGTATTATGTCGCTCGTTACACTGCCTACATGGACCCATACGACACTCGCGGGCCGGGTGTCCTTGACGTAAACAGTTTGAACATAATTTATATTTAGAAACGTCTGTTAACCTATCCTGTATTGATTTTGATTTAAAAATTGAACAGTCGAATATTTTATGATTTTGGTTGCAAATAATACAGACGTGTGAATTATTATTATTAGAATTTAAAGTTGCATTATGTGAATTTGTTTGAAAAGTNGTAAGAATATTTCGGCTGGCTGACCTCAGCGGGGAATAAAATATAGTAAGTTAACTCAATTACAGCTGCCAAATGAATTTGTATCTAAAATAAAATGAATAAACAAAAGTAACACTTGCGACAAGCGAGCATCGCGTCCCCTACGATTTGCAACACTCACTTTAGATATGAATGTTGTACCTTGCACGCGTCGGCACCGAACGCACTGGCGCACAGTGCTCCGGGAGACAAGTCTGCCTTTTGTTGGCCAGATCGTTATCTCACTGCCACTAGGAGAATATGCGAGCTAGCATGCACAATATCACGAATGCTCTCAAATGTAAAATTAGATAAATAATGTGATTAATTAATTTAATTTAATTGAATTTTGATAAAGAACATGATAAATTAATAATTGAGTTATTTTTACAGATTATAGATTGATTGCACTGTAGTTGATTGCCTATGCATAAATTAATAGAACCGTCAATTAACCAGCCAAACTAAGAGTTTTGAAGTTTCGGTTTATTTTTTCCTAATGATTTTTGTTGACATATTAGAACATCCCAAAATAGATCTGCGCCTATTAAAAGATCGATAGGGCCTGGCTGATTAAAATCAGGGTCTGCTAATTTAATATTTTTGGGTAATTTTAATTGGTTTAAATTAATTGGAGACTTTGGAAGAACTCCTGTGAGCTCGTCAAGAACAAAGCAATTTAGATTTGTTTGGTAATTATGACGAGTGGATTTTAGTTGAACAACACAGCCTTTATTGACTGAGCTTGAGTTGTTTCCAATTCCAATGACATTGATGGAAGTTGGATTAGAATTTAATGATAGTTTTTGTTGCAATGAATTTGTAATGAAAGATGACTGACTGCCTGAATCCAATAAGGCTCGAACTAAAGTTGCCTTTTTAGTTATTGGATTCGCGACTTCTATTAGGGCAGTAGTCAAAATGACATGTGTATTTTCTTCTTTAGAGAAGTTGACAATAGATTCCGATGGTTGTATTTGAGCATTGTTGGCTTTAGTGGCATCAACTGAATGCAATAGTGTGTTATGTCGCTCGTTACACTGCCTACATGGACCCATACGACACTCGCGGGCCGGGTGTCCTTGACGTAAACAGTTTGAACATAATTTATATTTAGAAACGTCTACTAACCTATCCTGTATTGATTTTGATTTAAAAATTGAACATTCGTATATTTTATGACTTTTCTTGCAAATAATACAGACGTGTGAATAATTATTGTTGGAATTTAAAGTTGCATTATGTGAATTTGTTTGAAATGATGATTTATTGCTATTAAAATTTGAATTTTGATTTGATTTTACGTAATTATTAGTGTTGTTAGAATTATTATTATATTGATTACGACTAGTAAATTCTAATATGTGTGCCCGGTCAATTAAAAACTGCTTAAATTGTTCTAAGGTGGGAACATCTCCTAAATTGCTACGTTGTTCTTCCCACTTTATGAGAGTATGGTTATGAAGTTTAGAGCAAATAAAAAATATAATTAATGTGTCCCAGTGCTCTGTGGGCTGACCTAGATTGGCTAGGGCACGCAAGTTTTTGGTGACATGATCTACTACAAATCGTAGGGAACTTTCAGTTTCGCGTGTCGATTGCTGCAAGTTGTACAATGATTTAAGGTGATGATTAATGAGTAGTCTTTTGTCATTATAACGCTGGTAAATTAATTGCCAAGCATCATTATAATTGGCAGAAGACACCTCAATATTTGAAATGACACGAGCTGCATCTCCCTCTAAATAGGAAATCAAATAGTGAAACTTTTGAATAGATGACAAGCGTTCATTGCTGTGAATTAAATTAGTGAAAGTGTCGCGGAACTCTAACCAGCGGAAATATGATCCGTCAAATTTGGCTATTTGGATTTGAGGTAGGCGAACACTAGAATCTGCGTCAAAAGATTGAGCCTCTAAAAATAAAGATTCGCGGCGTTTTTTGTCTTGACTTATTAATTTCGATTCACTTTGTTTATCTAAGAAACTCTTTGCCATAGCTATGCACAAAATGAAGTCTTGCTCAATGCGTTCACGCTCGTCCATCTCAAAATCCAAATTTTCAGAATTTATTAATTCGATCTGAGTTTGCAGCTCGTCGTATTTGGCCAACTGACCCTCGAACTTGCTGAGTTTAAGTGACAATTCAGCAATCTCAATGGTCGTCAGCGAGGGCTGCTTTGTAACTTTGTTTAAGTAATTTCTAAATCTAGCAATTTGCCCTTTAATTGAACTACGTTTTACTAATAAATCCTTTGACATCGAATGCCTCGATGCCAAATGCGGTGATAAAGTGGCTGGATCAGTCATTATTTGTTATTAATGTGTCAAATTACTAATAAAATATTGTTTTTAAATGTATATTGTGATATTGAAATGCGTTTAGTTAATAAATTATGAAAGTTTAATGAATTTACACGATAAAAAAAATATGCGAGGTAGTTCAAATCAAAATTACAAAGCCGCGCCTCAGAAAGACACAAATTTATAATAAAAAGAATACTATCTCACGCCCTCAGCCCCGACGGCAGCTAGGAAGCCGGTGTTGACGCGTTGAATCAGCTGATGTCCCGTTAGCCGGCTCGTTGAGGTCGGCCGCTGGCACAACTGAAATATTCGGCAAAAAAATACTAAAAACCGGGAAACTACTGGCGCGATACGTTATTGTGTTTAGGATTTGGCTTTAATTAGTTGAAAATAACAGAAATTACAATGATTTAACGATATTTTGAACAATGAATAAAAATTATGGGGTAGACACGATTTGCACAAGTGAAAGTTTTTACTAAATTGGATAGGATTTCGGAAATAAAAAAGGTTAGGAGTGGTTTAACAGTGTTGGGNCTTACCTAACCAACCATCCTTCTGGAAATTCCCATGGAGGTACCGCAGTAATCATAAAAAGCAACATTAAACACCACGAAAGAGAACACTTCAGTGAGGATTTCCTCCAGGCGACGTCGGTGACGGTTGAGATGAAGACGGGACCCCTTGCAGTATCAGCAATATACTGTCCACCTAGGCATAGCATCAAGCATGAAGACTTCAGCAAATTCTTCGATACACTCGGCCTACGCTTTATTGCAGGTGGAGACTGGAACGCCAAACACACGGCATGGGGCTCCCGCATGATACTCCCTCGTGGGCGACAGCTTTACATGGCTTTGATGAAGGAACAGATCCAGTGGCTCTCAGGCGGGCAACCAACTTATTGGCCGGCGGATACAAACAAAGTCCCTGATCTCCTGGACTTTTTTGTAATGAGAGGCATATCCAGAAACTACGCTACCGTTGAAAGCGTGGCTGATCTATCTTCCGACCACTCACCTGTTGTCATAAGTATCAGTGGTAACTTCGCACTCAACGTGAGTCCTCCGGGATTGTACAATGGATCGACAGACTGGGATCAGTTCAGAGAAAACCTAGACACAAACTTAAACCTCAATGTCCCGTTAAAGTCACTCAAGGACATTGAAGAAGGCGTAGAGCAATTGAATGTCAAAATTCAACAAGCAGCCTGGAGCTCAACACGATATAACACCAAAGAAATGCACCACAAAAAGCATTACAACAACCTAATTAGAGACAAAATTAAGGAAAGAAGACGCCTAAGAAAAATCTGGCAGACAACACGATGTCCGGACGATAAGAGGAACTTCAATCATTGCTCCAGGAAGGTTACTGAGCTGATCTCGGTGGCTGAGAATGAGTCCTTGCAAACTTATCTAAAAAATCTTACCCCGGATAGCAGCACGGACTACTCGCTCTGGAAGGCAACCAAGACACTGAATCGCCCGATAAAATCGTCTCCTCCCATAAAACTACCAAATGGGGAATGGGCCCGTAGTGACCAAGAAAAGGCCAATGCGTTTGCGGAACATCTGACTAACGTCTTCAAACCGAATCCACCGATGTTCAGTTCAGAGAACAAGTGCTCCAAGCAACAAGTGATCTGAAGAAGCAAGAACTGAGAAAAGGAAGCGAATAATAAACGCGAGAAGTCTCAGCAAGTGAAATAGTGGTTTTATTCCTGCAAGTAGCACCTACTACGCCTGACATAGTAAGGGCAAGCTCTCAACGGCAGTCATCATCGTCCGGTCAGCGCTCTCGAACACACACAAACGCATACAGTCCACTGCAGTCCACCACATTTTCCTGGTCCTTCGAGCCGGATCACCACACTACCTCTTTGACCGTATAACGATAACCGCTGGTTTTTGTATGGATCTTGACAGATTTTTGACGTTTGTCAAAGTTAAAGTAAGATGGTGCAACCCAGCCTTAGAGATTATTTTCCAAATTAGATAAATATGTAATAATTGGATTAGTGTTACCCAAAAAGTAATAGGGTTCCTTTAACTTTTTTTAAAGTTTACAGTTCAGTAACTAACAATGAATTTATAAAGTCGTTTAATTGAATATGATTCATAAACAAAGTTACGTTAAGTTTCATCAAAATCCATTCAGATTTTTTCCATGAAAGGGTTTCCGTTTGCATATTATACCTAGTTACGCATATAGATGGGAAGGAAGGCATTCAATTTATAAGTAAAACTAATAGTAATTTTATTTGGTCATGGCGTAAACCTATAACTTTATAGAATTCATCAACGAATATTCAAATAGCTTGTATATTGAATACTGATGTATTGTTTTAATTGAGTTATAAATGCTACTGATATTAAATTGTTAAACGATTACAAACACGTGTCATTATAAACACGCGGTCAAATTAACATCAATGTGAATTAATTAGTCTTTTTCATTTACTGTTTGATTGTAGATTAAACTACAATTACTGAAGTGGTTAACAGTTATTGTTTGTTTATTAATGACATTATTATTTGTTTGTAATAGCTGATCAATCCCTTTGTTAGAGCTTGCTTTACGAGTACTTATCTAAATAAGGTAATATTTAAGTTTAATTTACCTCGATACATTCGTAATGATTTATTCTAGTGAAAGTATGTATCGTCCATTTGCGACGACACTGTGATATATCAAAAACAGTGGTTTTACAGAAATCGACTTTTAAACTTTTGAATGACCATAACTCTTAAAATAAGGTTAGGATTACCTAATTGTGTATGAAACGTTTAAAGATTAACTATTAATGAATTTAAATATTTATAGTAAGACATAACTTTGCGTCTAAATTGATGAAATTATAGCGATTGAAAAAAAAAGAGACAACTTATCACGTTATTCTAGTAAAAAATAATATTTTGAAGATGGCAAGTTCAGTTGTCACGTTGTAGATGATATAAAAAAATATATTTATATAAGTCATTATTTAGATAAAACGTTGATCTTGAAATTTTTTATTTTATTTTACTAACATTACAATCAGTAAAAATGAGGTAATTATTGGAACAGGCGAATATTTCGCTTTGCCATGTTAAATTTCACTTATAAAAATATTATCTAAGTAGACAGACAGTTGTATACATACAATATTTAAGTTCACATTAAGTTTTCTTATTCTAAAACCTAATACTTATCAAAATAAACGAAAAACTCTCAAAAGTAAAACCTTGTAAACTACTACAAAAAAACACAGTAAGAGAAACTGTACTAAGTATGTATGTATGCAGAAAAAAAAATTGTAGGTACCTACTAGGTTAGTAAATAGATGTTTTTTAACAGACTAGTTATGACAATTTAATCCTAAAACTATCAACGCAAAAATCGCCGTCTCCGGCGCATAAAATGGCAAAAAAGCGACATTTTGGTACCTTTTAGGGTGTTTTAATTTTTTATACTTATTATTTATTATTTATTTATATTTTAAAATTAAATTTATAAAAGATATTTAAATAATGTATTAATAGTGAAAAAAAACAACCACTATTATTTTTATAAATAATGTAGCCATTTTATTGGCGTAGTTTTTCTGCAATAGTTATACCTATTGCAATATTATTATACAAAACAATGTTGCGCCCGCCAAAGTAAATTTGGGCTAGATGCGATAAAATTCCATCAATTGCTGATGATCTGTAATTATATTAAAACATTAAAATACCTTTTTTTGCAGAAAGCAAAACATAGCCAATACAGCTAAGTAACATTGAATAATTACATAATAATAAATAAATATATATCTGGGGTCATCCAACGCATTGCTATTCTAGCGTACTTCTACTAATAGATAATTTTGTTAGCTATCGTCTTAGATTAAGCTAATCTAAGGCTATTGTATGATAATATAAAATATTTTGCTTGTTGTGTCTGTAAAAACAGACAGTCGTATAAGTATGTTTTATTTGCACTGTATTTATAGTATTTGAACTATTCTTCAAAACGAATGTATGTTTATCAGTCTATATCTACTCATATTAGTTCCGAAGTTATTGTAGCTCAAAGAGACCCTTTCACAGCGCTCGCATAGCGCTGTTAGTCATGTTGTCGGATTAGGTTGTGGAATTCCTTCAGGCAGTGCATCGCCACAAATGTTAACCTTTGCTTTTTTGCATTGCTAGTCCCCATCTGTAATGATATCTGGAGTTTAGTATTACTGTTTAGCGTATACAACGTGACAAGTAGATATACCATTCAATTTCAATAACATGTATTCTGCAATAACAGAACATCAACAAATGACCTACAACATATTTCCAATATAGGAAAAATTTTCATCATCTACAACGTTATTAGTTAAGATGTCCCGATGATACTTCGATTTTCTTACAAGAATAACGTGACATATAAATAATTTATCTTTTACTTTGCTTTTGGTTTTAGAAGAACACTGTGATAAGTATGACGTGCCACATTGTCGAATAAAATAAAAATATTTTCAAAACTTACCTTTGTCATCAATACCGCGGTATCCTCGAGATGTCACGTTTTTCTTAAAAACGAAGAGCACCTCACATCTCAAAGCGCAGGTGGCAACTGAACTGTCACAGTGTCGAAGCCAACTAGATCGCCGAACGAGCCAGCGCTATAACGTAATATTTTGTCTCTTTCTCTCATAGTATTGTTGTTTTTGGAGTAACAAATACCCTGTTTTTGGAGATAAAAGAACGCAAGATCGCGGTTCAGAATTTCGGTAAAACAAAAAATCGTATATGTCGAGATGTCACAGTGTCGTCGCAAATGGGCGGTATGTGTATTTTTAACTCTGGTTCTTTTTTTCAGGGAATCTTCTCTACGATCTGTTAAAGCAAAGTAACCCATGTTATGTACAGTCGAAGGCCATATACTTTACTTCAACTGAAAGGATGGTTTGGGCCATATTCCATTGCACTTGGTAGAGCGGAAGGTAAAGGCAACCGTTACTATCAAGTGATATTTATCATCATCATCATCACCTCAGCCACAGGACGTCCACTGCTGAACATAGGCCTCCCCCAATGACTTCCACATCGCACGGTTGGTAGCGGCCTGCATTTAGCGCCTTCCTGCTACCTTTATCAGGTTGTCGGTTCACCTTGTGGGCTGTGATAATAATATTATAGAACGAAAAATTAATATCTTCAGGAGGGCTTAGATGACTCTTATACAGGGTGTCCCAGAATGGGTGAATGAAACTGATAAGGGAGGTAGCTCTACTAATGTACTATCCCTAAAAAATATGAAAAAAAAATAAAGCGCTTAGGGAAACAAAAAAATATTTTTTTTGAAAAAGTGAAAATAAATCAGCTTTGCCTAAGTATCTGGCTATAATTGCTGCGTTTGGAGTTTATTTGTACTTTTTTCTTACTAATATTAATTGTACATGATCGCTTCGTTTATCTGTAAGCAAACTTTTGAAAATAATGACTACCTAGATTTCGAATTTAGAGCTCATTATTTAAAAAAAATCCGAACTTAAAATTGTTTTTCATATTTTTTTGGGATAGTACCTACCTACATTAGTAGAGCTACCACCCCTATCAGTTTGATTCACCCATTCTGGGACACCCTGTAGATTTAATTAATTATAAAATTATAGTCGGAAAATCATCCATTTATTAATTTTCTGTAACGTAAATGGCTGAGCTTTTGACGTGTTCATCACAAAGCAACCAATCGCCGCGTTAGGCATTTGCTAAAAGTAGCATAATACTATGTGCTTTAGCTATAAGGTTTGCAATTTTGACCTCTATTGTCACTATCGCCTCACACCCCTCTGTAGGCATTGATTAATCATAATCAGCCGTCATCCGAACGCGGCTGTAATCTCGCGATTTCATTTGTCTCCTTCCTCATATAAGCTGACGTGTTATGGTGTTATTAGAAAGGATTTATTGCGCCAACTGTCAGATTCATTATTTTGTTCCGGTGTTTGGTTTGACACACTGACAATATTATTGGTTTGAGTGTATCTTTTATCTGTAATATAAAAAATAACCCAAAAATATATCGCAAATTGTGTTGGTAAGCGCATAACTCAACAACGCCTGGACCATTTATACCAATTCTTTTTTTTTAATGTTCGTCGAAGTCCAAGGATGGGATTTTACGGCGAGAAAAAATCGAATAATTTCCGGGTAAATCCTAAAAACAGCCTTTTTTCACGCGGGCGAAGCCGCGGGTGGAACGCTAGAAATTAAGTAACTAAACTGAGCGAGGTAGTGAAATTGTATTTGGTACATAATATAGGTTTAGAGTGTTATAAATGGCTGGATTAGAATAAATCAGGGTTTAGAATATTTAGCACCGGAAGACTATAGTCTCGGTTCGAACATAGACCAATGGCAAGAGTATTCATAGATAACTAGCGTGTCACAGATCGGCATAAATTATAGCCTATATGTTAATCTGGGTTACAAACAATATACTGTAAAGTTTCAACAAAATCCGTTCAGCAGTTTTTGCGTGAAAGAGTAACAAACATTCAGACATCCAGCCATCCAGCCATCCAGCCATCCAGTCATCCAGCCATCCAGACATCCAAACATCCAAACATCCAAACTTTCGCATTCATATTAGTAGGATACAGTAGGGTTGAGGGAAGATAAAAATAGGTACGTGTGAGTAATAATTTAAAGTCTGCCTTAAAAATAAAAAAGTTCGTTATCGAATGTCATCAATAACACAAGACTAACATAGGTACGGAATCAACTGTTGTGTAGGTAAGCTAACAAAGCTAAGAATTTAACAAATAAAACTCATCCCAAAAAATAGCACACCGTCTTGCAACTGGAGTAATCCAATAGCACCTTTTGCAATGCTTAGCAAAAAGTCATATTAAAAAGAAGCTAACTCTATGAAGATAAATTAATAACACAAGTAACAATCAACATAATACTAGCATTATACCCGTCTGCCTTGATCCTTGGCCTTCAGAATTTCGGTAACCCACCGTATCTAAGATAGCCTGATAACCCAAGTATTGAAAGTTACAAGTTAACTGTTGAACTTAGCAAAGATTAAGGCCAGCAATGGAGGTCGGATCTCGGTTACAAGAGCCAACTGTCAAATTCGGTTAATTTACACGCTTGTTAAGTTCGCCAGGCTTAGTTCAAAAGTCAGATCCGGTGATAAGTTATGAATGGGATAAATATTGAAAGATAACATCCTGGTAGACAGACTATCCATATTCAGTGAATTATTAACGGAATTTAGGTTTTTACGCCCGTATTCACAAACGATGCTTGCTTATGTGAGCAGCAAATCGAACGCACTGCGTTGAATAGAGCTCTGTAATTGGTTCGCCCACGCGCACTGTGAAAACTCATAGTAAATGTTTGTAAATACGGGCGTTAAAGTTGTCTTCAATTTACCACGACTTATTCTGTGATATTTTAATAATCTGAGTAGGCACAAAAGTCTCTCCAAAATAGTAATAAAGTTCCTACGCAAACTCCCTCGCCTAACCTCTATTATTACAATATAAAATAACACTGAAGAATTTAAATGTTCGCTCACGAATTATAATTTCAACATCACATTGTTCGAGTTTCCCCCAGGAACAAAGTTACATTAGGTTCCATGGCTGCAACTTCGCTGCCAAAATGGAATATTAGTTAGATTCATAGTTAGAGCTCGAATAAATTTATAATTCAGTGTATAAACTTCACCATGACAGCCGAGCGCGATCCTTTTTCGACCCATCAAAAATTCATGCTATAGTCTCGGGGCAATGATTGACACGCGTATATCGGAATATCTGGAGCTAGCTTCAGTAGAAATAGAAAACATACTTCTCTGGGACGTGTGATTTGTTACGTTGTAGTAAGATTTGTCTGGAGTAGGTAATATTAGGAGATATTATTTTTTCTCAGGGAATTTGATTTCAATTGAAGTGGCAGTGGCACGTGTAATATGGTCGATTCAGGTCACAATTCTTCGATGTCAGGTTTTATAAGCTGCCAGGTACCTGTCAATTTATGATTCGTTCCAACCATATGGCGTCTACTTCAATGATTTCCACAATAACTATTCTTGTACTGCTTGCATGCAAGTATTTCCGGCGACCATTATACAATATTTAAGACATTTATTTATTTTTCATTATTTATCATTGATCATCCTGCCAACACCCGTATTCACAAACATTACTAAGTATAAGGTCTCATACGTGTGATACCCACGAACCAATCCCAGAGCTCTATTCAAAGCTATGCGTTAGACTTCGCATAGCGTTGCTCACTTAAGCAAGCATCGTTTGTGAATACGGGTGTAAGTCTGCAAGCTCAGAGTTGCATTTATTTATTTTAATGGTACAACCAGTTTATAAGCTGCAAAGTTTTATCGCCATCTTTATTATTTGTAAGAATGTTATCATGTTTGTCAGGCAATCATAACAACATAATCGTGATTTACTTTAAAACGATCACGTAAGGTTGCAACTGTGAACATTGAACGCGCTTGCCTTTTAATTCCCCACAGAATGTTGACACATCACAAAAATATAAGCCAGTCTCAATCATCAGTCAAATCTATGTAGCTTTGTGCAACGTCATAGACCACTTTTACTCTCAACTCTCATTTTTAATTAAGAAACGCGTAGAGAAGTCATGGTTAGTGAAAAAATTTTTTTTTTAGTTTGTTTTAATTCCTACCGCATGTCACGTGGTTCACATACTCTTTTAATTAAGTTCTTTTAGTCTTGCATGTTGCGTTATGTCATAATTATTTCAGCAAGTAATGAAATTTAGACCATAATAATGTGACATTAGCAATGTTACATCATTGCCCATGTAAATGTCGAAATGTCAAATTCCAAGTCTTATCCAAGGACATGGCAGTGTTCTGGCTGCTTTTCCTGAGCTATGGACTGATATAATCTGTAAGATATTTTCCGAGCGGTTAACCGGAGTTGTACCGTTAAGATGCTTTGCTTTTATGGCTTCCACGATTTGCAATATTAGGCAGGTCGTTTTCAGCAACTTAAACTTTTAAAACTTTTTAAATACAGCTTAGGGCTTAGGAAAATGTTTTAGTACCAATTTTCTTACGAGATGTTTTTTGGAATGATTTTTATTGTCAAATGTTTTTTTTTAAGTAGTAAAATAATCCATTTTTTTTATATTATTCATCGAAATAATTGTGGCTTTTGCAGATTCAGTTTCATAGTTCAACTCGTGGTAAATAACTTGAAATTTAAAAGACTGAAAATTGCTGAAAAATCTTTAGGTAACCCCTTTAAGAAAATTTAGCACTAAAAATAAGTAGTACTCAAATAACAGTAATTGACTGTGAAGTGTACTTTTAAAATTGTTACTAAATATTCTAAGAAGCAGTAACCGTAAACATATCTAAATAAATTTTAAAGATTTCATCGGTACTCAACTTTTTTCATCTCTAGCGTAGTACTAGTAAAAAGTAACTAGCGTTCTTTCAGTCGAATCTTCTTAGTAAAGTACGTACTTTGAAATGAAATCGGGCATGCCAGAGCACGAAACTATTCGTTGTTTGAAGATATTTCCACGTTTACACCTGGATAGAGAAATGTCGATATCGACAAAACCAGTATCGACATTTTTATTGTTTTAGAAGGTTTTGACATTAATAGTGACAAGTTTTGGCTTACATTTATAATTTATTGATACTTATTACTGTGTTTTCTCATGATATACCCGTACCTACATTAATCCCAAAAAAGAAAGACTAATGCCCGTTTTCACCACCAATCCCTAATTTTTAATTGACGGCTATGGTGACACATAATAGATTTTTTGTTTTCATAAGGGTCACTTAAAAGTTAGGTTCAAACCAGGCATAAGACTAAACAATACAAATACAAAATATTGATAGAAACATGGCACTTGTATCTGAAAAGTATTATTTATTTTACTGTCAAAAATAATATGTACTTCAAAGCAAATTGTGACTCTCTTATGTATAAAACAATTGCCATGCGTCTGAACTTCAAAATATCGACTATCGATTGATTGTACATCGACATCGATACCCCTACCTACCCTACATAACAGCGGAGTTAATTTTAATTAGAGAAGTTGTACAATTAGCTTCTTTGCAGCACCTTTGGGTAATTGGAATTGTTCGATGTAGCCGTTGCATCGCTCGTTTGTCATTGTCAGTAAAAACCGTCTGGGATCAGTACGGATGCTATTGGATTAATTAAGCACAGTTTGTTATTGGAATACTTGGATTGGGAGGATATAAAACATGGCTAGTTATAAACTTGACCTTTAACTTAAAGTCGTTTTAAAATTAAGAATGTAACGTTATCCTCAAATAAGAATGGTGAAAAAGAAATTGGTAATAATTGCCATACGTATTGATAAAATTACGTATGGCGTGTTACCAAACCTTTTTGACATTTGAATTAGTATTGAGGAAACGAAAGTTTCGTGACAAAAGTGACGAAGAACCGAAGGCTTCAAGCTAAAAAGTATTTTATCATATTAACCGTATTTTCGCAGAAAAAAGTTTCAATATCAAGTAAGTACTTAACTAGGAGACTGTTTAGTTCCACGTGTTTGGACTTAATAATAAAATTCATTCCGTCTCTTTTATACCTAACGTAACGATATCTTTATAAAACTCATTATAAAATATATCAAGCTTATTATCACTGTGATATTTTATGAAATGAAAATAAATAGTTTATTCAGTACAAAGGCCCGTTCCAGGGCACTTATGTCCCAAATACAGCTTGTCCTACCACCACTTCAGGACAACATGGGCAAGTGCTGAGAAGAAGTGGCGGAAGAAACTTAGTCACCTTTGTCAGCCTCTTTTTCAATCCAATACAGTGATTTATAGCTTACATGACACGTAATAAGTGCGAGCTAGGCATGTAAAGTCCACGCACTCTTATAATTTAAATAATAATCGCTTATAGTATCATTTTTTCACTATGTATTTGTAATTATAATTATAACCACGATAGTCCAACGTTGAAGGGGTCGGAGTGGCCGACTCGAGATCCGAGAAACCCGGGTTCGAATCCCACCGCCGCTCGACTATTGTGGTGAGCCCACTCGTAAAACAAGCTTATTTAGCTTAACACGAGGGGCTAACGGGCCTATCAGTAATTTGTGCAATACAAATTGCTAATAATCTTTAAAAAAAAATTGGTACCTAATTGAAACAAGTACGTATCCATCCTATGTCTGTCTGCTACCAATTCTTTATTTTAAATGCTACATAACGCTACTCAAATCGGGTGTCTAAACCCATTTGACACTGTAATTGGTGTTAAGTAATACACGCACGGGTCGCAATTGCTGAGGCGGGCAGATGTTTAATCTCATCTAATTAGAGGACAGATGCGGGAGACCTGTTGGAACTTGTCGGTGACCTGGATTAGGTCATTGAGCATGGTTAATGCCTATATAATTAGACTAATTTGTTTATAGCTCTGACTACAAGATACTATCGTAAGAAATAAACGCATCATCTGCGAAAGCTTTTTTTCAGGTTGCATAATAGTGCTTCATTGATAGTTTCGCTATGTCCCTGCAAAACAAATGCAGTGCATAGTCTGTAGCATGCGCTGCATTTGTTTTTCTGTTGAGGGCTCAATAAGTGATAATATTTAATTAATTTATATCTTCTGTACACCCTAAGCATAAAGATATTATAAATATTTTAATCGATTAAAAGTTACAGATGTTTACAAGTTTACGTAACTGAAATCTGATACAGAAAAATAGTTGATATTCTTTCGGAGACCGTTCTATTCTTATTTAATCTCTTCCCAGTGTTTATCTGTAATTAAAATCCTTAATCCTAACTAATGTCTCCAAGATTAGATTTCAGTTTACATTTTTAAACTCTGATCCTTTCTCTTTATTTAGTTGGAATCCCGGTGCACCCACCGACCGCTTAAATAATTACTTAGGTTCGCTAACTAGACGCACAGCACTTCTGCCGGGTTAGTGAAGTCAGCAGTAAAAGACAAATACATAGTATACAATAATCACAACATAAAAAGGGCTAATAGTAATTTCTTCTTAGCATGTTTCGTGTAGAACATTTATATTTTTGTTCATCATCATCACCATCTCAGCCATAGGACGTCCTATGCTGAACATAGGCCTCTCTCAATGTTTTCCATGTTGCCCGGTTGGTACCGGCCTGCGTCCAGCGCCTTCTTGCTACTTTTACGATGTCGTCGGTTCACTTTGTGGGTGCACTTTTTTACTCATTAGATATTTAAATAAAAGCTTGATCCAAAACATTATTTTGTATACATGTTGATCCAACTACAAATCAAACTTGGGACTCATTCAGTGTCTTATCGTTTCGGCTAATACCGTCAGGTGCTTTCCACGACCTTCACTGTGTCGTCGGTCCACCGAGTGGGACATAGACTACGTTTTGCGGTTCGTGGTCGGCACTTGAGAACTTTTCTGTCCTAAGAGCCATCAGTTCAACGAGCGATTTGTGAGTAAGGTATATTACATACTCAGTCAGTAAATTTAATTCGAAGCATTATTTCTATCATTCAAACTCTTTGGTAGAGCGAAGTTTCTGTATTTCCCTACTCTATGACACGTTTCCACCTATCAAAGTAAACATGGACATGCTATGGACAGACCTGATCAAATTTACTGTGTGCAGCCCTTAACAAGAGCTTCCCAAGCTGAAGACAAACAGGACAGATCGTGGGTGAGATATCTTGATAGTACGAGTATCAGTCATGCGTACAGTTCGAAGAAAGGTAGTGTGCTTTGGTTAGAACGTTTGAATTATTAATTTGATGTCATTTGGTTAGAGTATCCACATACCTACTCGCATAGGTATACCTAGACAATGAAATACATAATGTCCCTTATACTTGAACACAGCGAAACTGCATTTTCGTAACTTTACAAGAAAGAAGAAAAACGATATATTTTCATAAAATGTCATAAAAGAAGGCAGATTCTTGTTTATTTATGTATGATGTATGATAATTAATTAATTGTGAAAATACTTGCCGGTCGCTGGCACTAATTCGCTGTAATATTTTGAAGACTTACCTGAAAAGATAAAAAATAATATATGAGTAAAGTCAAAGTCGTTATACATTTTATTGAGAGAAGTATCAAACTTGAGTATGAAACTTGTAGATACTTAAAATCTAGATGAAGCACTTTTACCAAAGATACCGCATTACAATATTACAACAACCGATTGAGTTAAATTAGTTAAGTGAAAAAAAAAATACAAGTATACCACAAAACAAAGACGCGACTCACACATTGGCAGTGAAAATCAAAAACGAAAAAAAAAGCAGAATAAAATCCGCTAACAGATTTTAGAAAAAAGCCCAAGCAAATCACAAAAAATTACAAACGGTACAAATTAGTCGGACTACCTAAAAATAAAGGCTTTTACAAACAGTAGCGTCTCAGTCCGAACGATGCATATAAATTAGTTGGTAACTCCGCGCCGGCGTCCGTCATGTTTTATTTCAAAGGTGAGCGTTGAATTCATAACTGGTGATTGTAATTTGGGAGAGGAAACTACATAGATGTTCATTAAATGTTTCAGGGATGTTAAATAGTCAAATAACGATTGTTAAATGGTTAAGTAACTGAGTGACGAAAAGCTGTGTGGCTGAAGAAAAGTACCTACTAAGCTACGTAGTTCTTTCTAACCGAGAAAATATAGTCTAGCGCTTTTAATATCAGGTTTGTACTTTACCTAACTATTTGAGCCTTTAAGAATAATAATTTCAATCAAATCATAGACAATATTATGTATTAACTAAATACCTATTACTGAACGTGAATAAAATCTGTCATAGTTGTCTAATTTTAGATTTGATTTCTTTCCGTGTTCCCACACTCAGAATAATAGAAGGACATGAATATCCATCTTTGTAGACAATAGCTATCTACCTACGCTCAAATAGGTAGAAAACAGTACATCATATTACGCCATATTCCCTTTTCTGATTACAACCCCCAAAATATCGTTGAACCATTCAAACAAGAGATTGTAATTAACCCATTGCTAAAAATAACAGCCGCTGCAAACAAATACCCAAGAGAACATCCCGCTTCGGTCCCATGCGATGCATGCAAATTAGTACCCGACTCGCCTGGCGGGTCCACCCGCCTGACGGATCTATCATATTTTATTTGACTATTATTTCAGAGTCGAGCACGATTTTATGGCTAAAGTTATTGCCGAACGTTTCTGAGATATCGTGAAAACTATAATACAAGGCACTCATAAGATATAACAAGAAATGAAGTTGTAAGACAGCGAACAAGCGTAGTTCAATGGTCATATCTGCCGTAGAACTAATGGTACTTAGTTGAAGTCAGTTTTCTAAAGATTAGATTTTGTTACCGCAGCGTGTTCAACGAGGTAAAGTTGAAAATAAAAAAGTAGGAGTTGGAAGAAAAAAGTTTAGGATTAGATCCAGTAGTTTGATAGGCTTTACAGTAGCGATATTGTTATAGCCAATGAGCTACTGTCATAGTGACATTGACGTCAATGTCATACGAGAATCAAACGTCAGAATAGAGGGACGCGCGGTGAAGACTCCCCGCGCTTTTGTGCTAAGTGATGAAATTGTATTTAAATTTTGGCAATATAATGTGAAAGTTAAGTATCCAGTGTTTTATTTATGAGAATAGATCTACCGGCCTCTAATAGTAGGTAGTTAAAAAAGATATACCCAATGGAACAGGAAAGCTAAGGAAAACATATTTAATGTTGTTGAGGTTATTTTGATAGACGATTACCTACTTAATGCATCGATTCTTCCTCTCATGGGCCACCAAATTATGTTTCGTAGAACATAATGGTGCCATTAAATTATAACACTTTTTACGGTTTTTACGACTAAATTGCAATCATGACAGTTCAGTACAATAGAAAAATGGTAGAGTGAAAAACAAAAGAAGCCTTATAAAAATTAAAACGAAAACGCCGCGCCGCACAAAATAGTGCAAAGAGGTTGAACGCCGCAACATCTGTTACAAAATAAATTGTATTCATCCATTAAAATCACAGCTAAAATCACTCGATTCCAACAAACTTACCGTAGTGTTTCATTTTATGTGCAGTTAGCTATTAACAGCTGCATAATACAACTTCGAATGAATGGCTCAAAGTTTTCAACTTGGCACAATGTAATTTAATTATGTGCCATTATGCAGTTGCTTTCGCCGTAACCGAAGACTTGGTAGTAAATGAATTTTCTAATTAAGCTCGTCCAGAAGACCCTTCATTTCTGCGTCATAATCTTGGAATAATTAAATTCTGATAGTGCACAGAATAAGGCAATTAGCGCGAGCAGCTTTGAAAGAGATATTGCACTTGTTTTCTTTTACACGTGTCTTTAAGCTTATATTTTATGTTAAATACTACAACTTTTTGTAGAATTGGCTACCAACAGGATAGTTCACGTAGTAACCACTCATTTTTTTTTATCCACAACGTGGAAGCTTCTAGCCTGTATCTCACCTGATGGTAAGTGACGATCAGGCCGACGGTGAAAGCGAGCTTCATCCGGAATGAATATGAAAACTTGAGTATTTTTTTAAACTTTCGTATGTAAATTTTTGATTATGATTTTTTCTCGTAAATGTGATCCTGATATGCTACAACTTTACCAGCTCTACTTTTTAGTATTAGACAATTTATTTTAATGATTGAGCAAATTGTTTAAATTATTCTTATCTCAATTAGAGCCCTACTTCGCAACACTACTTCGATATAATCCCAAACCATTTCCAATATAGCAAAGTAATTTTACATTCGGTGGCCTTTGACTCACACGAGCACCCACAACATTACGACCGCAAGCTAACAGCCACCGAATTGATTCTATGGTATAATTTATTCGTCGTCCAACTTCAACTAAACCTAACCAAACCGGACCTGTCGCCGAGACTAGGGATGTTATGGATATATAGTTTCGGTTATGGATACGGTTACGTATATAGGAATAATATTATACCGGTTTCGGTTACGGATATTTTTTTATTTCGGATACCCGAAAATTTTCAGTTACGGTTACGGATATCTGTGCCTTAGAATGCAATTTGCAATAGTTGACCAACACGGTTCATTCATAGCCGCACACTTTACATCGAATAAAAAGTAATAAAAAAATGAAAATTGATACTATATGAAATTATAAAGGTAAATCAGGCTGTCTTGCCTTTAATAATGCTACACAAAAAAACAATTTCAACTGCCTACATCCGAAACTATCCGAACCTTTTGAATCGGTTACGGTTACGGCTTCGGATTTTTTTTTTATTTTGGATATCCGAAAGTTTCGGTTACGGTTACGGATATCCATAACATCCCTGGCCGAGACTAGCCTGGATACAGAATGGAGTTCTCAAGTCATTTACATACATTGTTTTAGTATCGTGAACGAGAGGAGCTGAGATCCCCAATTCGTTTTTATTTTCTAAGGTTAAATTTCGAAAGTTTAATGAAATACTCGAGTTAACTTTGAATTTAAATTCAGTTAAACATGCAAATGTCCGGAAGATTTTGTTGACTCGCCAAGGACTTTTCGGCGGAGTTTCTTCTGTCACTAACTAACAAGGACCTCTTTACTTGAGTCAACATCAACAAGAGCTTTTAGTGTTTTGCGTCATTTGATTGCGATAAGGACGGTTTGAGGGTTTTAGAGTAACGTTAGAGTTCATCATTTTTTAAATTCCGTAAATATTTTCTAAAAATACTTTTAGGCTGAGCACCACCTAACTTTGACCGTAACTTTGACGATAACCAGTGTTTGACAGATTTTTGACGTTTGTCAAAGTCAAAGTAAGATGTGCAACCCGGTCTAACAAATCCACGCAATGCAATAGTTATAGCTCTACAACAAATTGGTTAGAAAAATCCCCTTCAAATCAAGCAGAGCTTCCTGTGTGATGAGATAATTGATTTAACTACTCATAATTGAAGACTAACATTTGAAGAGCAAGACTAATGTTCTTAAGAGGAACAATTTGTAGTTTTAAAAGATTGGAACACACTCGCTAAGATTCAAGCAGGAAATACTGCATTTGACAGCGAATGAAATAAAAATTCCCGCGACCCTCACCAGATCGTCGGTCCACCTAGTGGGAGGCCTGCCCACGCTACGTCTTCCAGCACGTGGTCGCCACTCAAGAACTTTTCTGCCCCAGCGGCCATCAGCTCTTCGAGCTATGTGCCCCGCCCACTGCCACTTGATTTTAGCGATTCTGCGGGCTATGTCAGTCACTCTGGTTCTCCTACGGATCTCCTCATTTCTGATTCGATCACGCAGGGAAACTCCGAGCATAGCACGCTCCATCGCTCTTTGAGGGATCTGGTGAGGGTCGCGGGAAGTACCTGGATGCAAGCGGCGCAGGACCGGTCTTTGTGGAAATCCTTGGGGAAGGCCTTTGTCCAGCAGTGGACGTCTTTCGGCTGAAACGACGAAATAAAAATTAGTATTTAAAGTCACTTCGTCAGTAAAAAAAACTCATAAACCTCATTTATTTATGCAAGTTAGCTTTTAAAAAGCACTTTTGCACATCCTAATATTAACCCTACCACTGCTTCAGGACAATAAATGGGCCAGTGTTGTGCTATTAAAATAAGACAAAATGTTTTTTTGGTGACTGAGTTTGTTCCGGCGTTTCTTCTCAGCACTTGCCATATGTTTGTCTCGAAGCGCTGGTAGGGCCCAAAAGATAAGGAGACATGTAAAGTGCCCCATAAGGGCTACCTTTTCTTTTTTGTTATTTTCTATAATAATATTTTGACGTTCATAAGTGCCACTTGTGATCTAAACTGAATAAATATTTTTGATTTTGATATTAGAGTTTGGATAAAAAGAGAGCTGTATAAAAAACATAGACTAAACTGCCTTGCCTTTAAAGTCGCGGGAGTCATATAGAGTTTCGATAGTCATAGAGTACCTATTTTATTCTAAACCAAATTAATAGCAACAAGAACCTAGTTCCAAAACCATATACCTACATCAACAAGGGTGGATTAATAAATCAAGGTGGATTAACCCAAGTTAAACCGAGAGCTCCCGGCATCACTCAAAAAGCACGTAATGATCCGTAATGAGGAGTATGCATCATACGACCAAATTAGATCAGGGGGGTTAGCTTAGGTCAATACAATTAGTCCTAATTGAGAGGGGAGGGAGTTAAGCACGACTTCTGAACCGGGCAGTTCTTGTGGCGAGTTTTGGTGGGATGCATCTGTGATAGTGTGTGACGAGTTTTTAAGTGGTTCGTGCTTTGGTAAGTTTTTAATTTCATTGCTGTCTTAAGCTATAAAACTATTGAAAAGTAGACGATTTAGGTACGGTTTGATTGATTGTTTTGGTCTGTATTTGTTTGCAAATTGTTAGAAAAAAAAATAAGTTTGTATTTTGTTTATATTTTGATTTGAAATTATATTTTAGGACGTGAAATTATTTCGTAGCTAAATTATTAAACAATTCTTGTTTTCTTTTATCTGCTCATTAAATTAATTCCTACTTATGAGCACGTAATTGGAATTTAATTAGGTGCCAAAATTAACAACAACTCACTGTAACTTGAGTTTATTAAACTCAAAATCTAGAGAGGTGTAATAACTTAGTATATTATTAAAAGCTTTATTTATACCTTAGTATTAATTTTAAAACTTTTAAATATCTATAACGCCCGTATTCATAAACGATGCTTGCTTAAGTGAAGCAGCAAATCGAAGGCACAGCGTTGAATAGAGCTTTGTGATTGGTTCCTGTGTTACCCTGTGCGGCCACGCGCACTGTGAGACCTCATAGTAATGTTTGTGAATACGGGCGTAAGTCTCTTTAGGGACCGAACATTAGTAATTTCGCTTGACGATAATGCGTAAATTGAGATGCGCATTTAAATTGACTATCACCAGAGTAAATATAGTATTATTATAATATATAATAGTAGAATTTAGCGTGGATTAGCGGTGAGTTGCGCTGAATTTTGTCAGTGTGTGCGTGCGCGCCGCATACGTATTGGCGCGCGCTCACATACAAACCGCGCTCGGTGCGTTTCTATGTAGATGACCTACTCATTTGTATTTACTCTGCTATCACCCACTCCATTTCTATAAATACAAACCTATCAACGGAAATTGCCTGCGTATTTACCTGTTAATTCTGCTATTTTAATGGAAGACAAACATCGAACTAACAGCATTAGTCGCCGATTAGCATCTCCAAATTACCCTCTACTACGAAACTCGCCATATATCACGGGAACGAAATAAATTTTCACCCATTTAATCTTGTTGGCAGTATAACATTCACCCTTTTTCAATCTTGAAAGTCAACTAATGCTGTCTGATCGATATTCGATGAAAGGAGATATCGATAGTTGACTTTGTAAATGACTTTTTAAATGGTAAAAATAAATTGATCGTACATTTCTTTATGCAATACTGAATAGCATATAAGTACGAGTCTGTACCAGTGATGTACCATTTTCAGGAATGGCTGATAAGCTACAGGATTTATTTTATCAGAAGAAAATATTTTGTAAAATATGTGATGATTATCTGTAAATATATTTTTTCTTGAAATCGAAATGTGTCCGTATCTGGTTTTATTCCTCAAAAATTCACAATAGGTACATAGTATTACTAATCATTCATCATTGCTAATATTAATATAGTAAAACGATAGGTTAACTATCAGTAATAGACTAATAAAAAATATTAGGCAATTGGTTGAGATGGAAAGAGAAGAATAACCAAAATGATAAAGGTACACTGAGTCACTTGCTATATTATAACAACTGCAGTGAATGTCACTATTGCTATCGATCTTACCGATTTTATCGACTACTAGCCCGCAACACTAGAGAGAGAATTCGCAGAGTTTCACAAACTGCCTATTTGCCTAATGAAATTTAATTTTTGCAATTACTTAGATTGATGGATGCGACGTTACTTTGTAATCCATTTGTGGATCTCCAAATTGAGGTTTGTAAAAGTTTTCAATCTCGTTTGGAACGTTCGTGTTGTGTGTATCTACACTAAATTATTGCCAAGTAAACATGTACAGTCGGTTTCTTTTTAAACAAAAGAAAGAAAGATAAATAATTTATTTACTTCAAAAGACACAGTTTCTTTTACGTGATTATATGTTTTTTTTGTGATCATATGAACCTACTTAACTATATTTTTATTTAAAATATTTTAGCAACAAAGATTTTCTCTGAAAAGGTTTCTGTTTAAGCGTGCTTTAACTATGTTGGTTAATTTCTAGGAACTTGATCAACACAAAAAATTTAATGTGTTGTAAGCCGATGTTTTAAAATTGAAGTTGATAAGTCAAACCTTTTTAAAATTAATTTTAAAATTCAGCAGGTTTTACTGGATTCTATAAATTAAAAAAAAAATTCTGAAACTTATTCGACACAGGTAATTATTGGTTCAGTCGACTTCGACTTTCAAAATTAATTGTACTTTCATGCGTTTATTAATTACATAGACATTAAGGATTTGCTACACTGAATGCTTTCTGCGTCAGATCGCATCAATACAAAATGTATAGAGATCGACAATGTTGATCATACATCATGCGGGCTATTGACCTGACCGCAGACCGCACACGGAAAAAATGGTTTGGTTTGGTCAGTGAAGATCGCTACTAACTTCACGCTGCGCCGCCCTCCTGTCAGCTTGAAATCGAAAGTTTCTAAGGCTGAGTTGCACCACCTAACTTTGACCGTTACTATGACGATAACCGGTGCTTTTTGTATGGAGTTTGACAGATATTGGACGTTTGTCAAAGTTAAAGTAAGATGGTGCAACCCACCCTAACACTCCACAATTTGATCTCGTTGCATAGAAAGTTTGTAAACCTATCACTTTAAATAAACGTTAAAAAACCGTAAATATATATTATCTATACTAATATTATAAATGCGAAAATAACTCTGTCTGTCTGTCTGTCTTGCTTTCACGCCTAAACCACTGAACCGATTTTGATGAAATTTATCATAGAGAAATCCCGGTAAAGGACATAGGATAGTTTTTATCCCGGTTTTTTAAACAAGGACGCGCGTGTTAAAAGTTTAACTGTGACAGGCAAAATTCCACGCGGGCGAAGCCACGGGAGGAAAGCTAGTTCAGTAATAATTTGTCATTGAAGAGACCCTTATTTCAATATATATCCGAAAGTCTGAGCTCGAAACACTGCTTCACTACGCAAAAAGTGACTTGCGAACTGGAGGTCTCTTACTTTGATTAAGAGCGTTTACGCCGTTTGGCGCAAAAACAGTACTTTTTCAACTCGTTACAATCATTAACCAGTAATACTACAAATATGTTATAGGCATAAATAGTTAGGCAATTTCGTCGTCTAAATAGTTAATTGAGAAAATATTGCGATTAGCTTAGTATTCAAGAATTATATCAAGATAAGTCCACACAGGTTTTGTAAATTTCCACTTTAGCGTCAGTTTACAAGCTGAAATTTTTATAAAAATACTGTGAAAACGATTTAACAAACATTTATATCCTATAGCATAGATCCTTGGGCAAATAGTTATCTGAGAAAATTTTTCGATTTAAGCATTTTACAATAAGAAATCACAAATTAAAAAAACGTAAAATACCCAAAAATCAAAGTGATTTTTTCACCAATATTCTTCCTTTATTCAACACAAAAATAGCTTAATACAATAGAAGACTATCTTATCTAAAATATTTACTTTGAAATTTAAAATAATTCATTGTATTTTTTTTTCTATGAGTATTTGAAAACTACTATAAATCGCCGCGCACGAATCGTTCAAATTCAGTCCGCCTCGAGGCGTTCCAGAGTGAGGTCACGTCGCTCGGTGCTCTGCTGACATGTGTCACGCGTACGTTGATCTTTGACAGGTAGCTGGACTTTTATAGTGTATCCGCAAAATCTTGGTGGTAGATTTTGCGATCACGTGGTAATTAAAATATTTTATTGTTATTTTTCATTACAGTCTATTTTTACTACAAATTCTATTTCAGACGTAATGAAAAATAAAATTAAGTTATTTTTAGCGATGAAACGAAAACGAATGACGAAAATTTGGAACAGCAAGTTATGTATGTATACCTACTAATATTATAAAGAGGAATAATACTAATAATTTATTTGCCATAAATAGGTGGTTACAGAATAGATAATAGGAATGCTCTGCCAGCAGGGTCCCACCTAGTTGTAGGGGGAACATACACAACATATTACAGTCGGAAAATCTTTGCGGTAGGTACCTCGGATTGTAGTTAGTTGGACAGTGGTCATTTGACGGCCACTTGAATCGTCTCACCCCTAAGCTTTTGGCTACCGCCGGCGCACTAAGCCGGTTGATGCCTAATCTCGGAGGCCCGGCTGCACTGAGTCGCTGACTATACTTTTGCGTCGCGCGTTATATGGTCCTATATGGGGCTCGAGTATGGCACAGTGCTGTGTAGTCGTGGAGCATCCTACTGTTCAAAAAAGCGCAACGCATGATATCACTGAGGCACAGGCAGAGGTAATTCGTGGATACCGCATAGTATCCGCAGTCCTATGGACACTGACTATGTCCCTACTGAGGATAAATGAGAAAAAAAATATTGTCATTAGTGGCGACGTATAACAATCCTACTAATATTATAAATGCGTTTGGATGTCTGGATGTTTGTTACTCTTTCACTCAAAAACTACTGAACGGATTTTGTTGAAACTTTACAGTATTATTGTTTATAAACCAGATTAACATAATTATAGGCTATAATTTATGACGATATGTGACAAATAAATTTCAATAAATAAATAAGACGTGTCTAAAAAGCGCAATCTATCGTCATTGGTTAAAATCTACAGTGCTGGACAAACTACTGTTTTTGACGTTCGTAAATATTCATGCGGGGGAAGCCGTGAAACGCCATCTATCAACATGATATCAAACAACAGATTTTACGAACTAAGGAGTAAAACGAGGTCCACGCGTACGAAGTCGCGGGCGGCCGCTAGTTCAAAATAAAATTAATAATATTTGTATTCATCTGGTCTTACTTGACTTTTACTTTACGTATGTCATGCACGATGACATTTGCGTCAATATTTGTGTACGTCCCCACTAGGCATAATTGGGATGTATTATTCTAATTTGTCATACCTAAGTTGTGAGAAAGCCTGTAGCTACAACTGGGAAAGTATGTGTCACCACTGGTGACAATCGATATTATTTATGCCATTTATCCTCAGTGGCGACAAAGCTAGTGTCGACAACCGAGAATAGACGCCAGTTGCGAGATGACCATAGGTCCCAAGGGGAAATGTACGTGTACGTGCACCACGAGAGGTGGAAACCAAAAGGTAGAGGCTTGAGGATCTAGGCCCCAGAGTGCTGAAGGGTACGCCTGGCCGTCAGCCAAATTTTACGTCGCACCATAGAGGCAGTTCTGCCTGTATTAGAGGAGTGGGTGCGACGGCATGATCGCCTCACACAAAGGGCGACCCAGGTTCTACCGGGCCATGGGTGCTTCGGGCCATTCCTCCACCGTATAGGCCGAGAGCCTGTAGATGGTTGTCAGTTAACACTACAGTCTTGGCACGTGAGTCACCGCAGCAGACTGACACGCTCCAACAGTGCCCAGCCTAAGCGAACGAGCGGCGGTTGGAAATGACCTCTCCCTACCAATCGGGAAGAGGCGTGAGATAGATAGATAAACTGTTTATTTGTTGTAACACACTTTTTTTAATGCTTTTAACACACACATTATGTATAGTTGCTATTGAAATTCAATTCAATATCGAAATAAAGTTAGTCAAGAAACACACTAGGTGACACCACTGGTATTTTGTTACACAGGTTATTAATAATTTCAACAGTTGCAACATAACAAAAGTGACAAAACAACATAAGATAAAGATGACTAGCGTTTCAAATAGTTCCCTGCGTCAGAGTGATGTGTGCCGCAGCGATGCAAAAAGCAAAGAGCTCAGTATAAACACTACCCTCAAAAGGGCAGAACACTGATTTTCAGCTTTTGCTAGAGAACGCATGAAGCGTACAGGTACGGAATGAACCCGCTCGCTTTCGGAAACAATATCTACATTAGTAGGTATAAAATATATGATGAGACAAATAATCTTATGGTATAGTGTGCTTACTTACGTGCTGAAAGAACACTTTCACAGAAAGAAGCAGTGGAAAGGGGGAGCGAGAGGCCTCAGCCGACACTCCGGTTATCCGCCGCCGACACCCTGGGCGCAAGAGGACAGCTTATGGTCTCCAACTGTCCCTTCCTAACAGGCCTCGGTCGCTAGACATGGAGGTGTCTGGTGGCGGCTAAGGACGAATGCTACAGGCAACAGCCAATGGCGATGTCCCGCGTTCCCTCATATCACTCATATGGATCATGGCAGAAACAGTCAGGTTTTTAGTGGGTGTAGGGGCTACCCACCTTCTGGTAGGAAGAACCCCACATAACCCACTAGCTGCCCCCGCAGCTGGTGGGTATGAAATGTTATGCATTTTCCGGATAAAAAAAGAATAGTAAACAGGAAAAGTTTGTTTTGAATAGAACCGATTTGAAAAAATCTCTCACCATTAAAATTCTTTTTTTTTTCTGCTGAACATAGGCTGTATAAAATATTCTCAAAATAGTAAAAAACCTTTGATAATTTACTATTTGATAAAGAATTTTCGTATTTATTATTGATTAGGACTAATGTATACCATTATTTATAATTATAGAGTCGGTGTTGGAAGATTTGAAGATTTTATAGTTTCTTTGGGCTGTCACTTGACAGCCTGGCACACTTTTACGATGGTGGATCAAAGTATTTTGGTTTGACTATAGAGCGTGAGAACACGCACACAGTCACAATTATTTTAGTGTGAATAAAAATAGCATCGAAATTACCTAAACTTGACATGCCACGCTAGACGTAAACGCTCTTAAGGGCTGATTTTTAATCGTCGGATAACTTTAAACTGAAGAATAAGTTTGGCACATTGACAGTGTTAGTAGTATGGGAATTATGTCAAAATGACAAGTTTATTCTATAGTTAAAAGATATCTGACGATTGAAAAATCAGACATAAGAGGAATAAAATATTATGTAAACAGTAACTAGGAATATTTTTTTCAGTGCAGAACGCATTTAGTGTGGCGACTCCTTTAGATCTAAACATTGAAGGACATTGAAAGACTAGAATTCTCTTAATCAATTCTCGTGACCAGTAAACTTTCTCTAACTACAAACGGACTCGTTTCATTTGAAATATATCAAATAGTAAGTTATAAGCGTCGGATAAGTAATATTCGCGCAACTTGGAAGAAAAAATAATCTTATTAGAGTAAACATCTGATATTAGTTGCGTATGTTTGTGGGAGACGACATTGATACAACTTTTATTTGACAGTTGTGTAACCTTCCACAGTATATTAGTTAGAAATCCTACTAGTATTAATGCGAAAGTTTGTGAGGATGAATGTTTGTTTTTCTTTCACGCAAAAACTACTAAACGGATTTTGATGAAACTTAATGAGAATATTGGATTTAAACTGAATTTTCTGATTTTATTGACATTATTGTTAATAATTATTATGACCCTCATTAAATAACAATGATTTATAAAGCTTCACTTGATAAAAAACAACATAATCGCTAACTTCTAAGGGGCTTGTTTGCCATCATTCCTTATTAGATATTAAAAAGACAAATTACTTATTTTTATATTATTTTATTATGGATTTTCGCAAAGTAACGCCTGATACTTTTAATTATATCATTCCTTATTTTAAAATAACACAAACTTAGCTTCGAATCGAAGCGTGAAGTGTGAAGTAAGTAATGAGTTTCTATTATCCGATTGATCTTAATGGACTCTAACACTACGAGATACAGCACAATTCTATTAACTATTGATAAAGACCATCCGCTTCAGAAGAGATTTATGATTTATTTCTCTGCCATTTCAATTGTAGATTATTTGTACCTAAAATAGCTGAAATCATTTTCATACGATTTTCACTTTCGTATGCAATTTGGAATAAGAACGATTCAAAAATTATGTCCCTAGATGTACGTACAATTTAATTTAATTAGGTACATGAACAAGTACATAGGCATTCATTTACACTATCTAGTGTGGCGTAATAAACTACATAGAGTGCCTAATAAATACTTTTGCGATCACTCACTCTATATAACCTAGTTCGTGAATGTAGAGATGGGCTAGACGTTGACAATTACTGGCATCTGAAAAAAATGGCCTGTCACTCTTTCAATAATTTCAATGAATACAACAACGTCTAAAACGTTAAAACATTTTAAACTCTACAATGCGCTTTATTATTTGCAGTTTTGAATTAAGTGCTAAAAAAACAGTAGGTAATACTGTTAACGATTCCCAATCTGGCCAAGCCCTAAACGGGGGTAGACCATTGACATCTAAACAGCGCAATTTTATCTATGTAAAATTTTACTTCGGCCCGAACATTACCAGAAATGAACGGTTATCTTGAACTTTACAACGCCGTAATCACCATAGAGTGTGGAGCATCGGCAACTTTCTCCAATTTCTTCCTCTTTGTCCTTCCTTATTCCAGTTTCGCGGTTATTACGCGCCATTATGACTGGCCAGTGACATTGTCTGTGGATTGAGAGATAAACTTTCATGTTCTTTTTTTAATTCGAATTTGTGTTTGGAAAAAACACGATGTTCATTTGTTTATTTATAAAAGAAATTGATCATAAGATAAGCAACAATAGAGGTATTGTTCAGAACCAATTAAAATAGAGTTTTATTCTTGTGATTTTAGAAAAAAATAATTAAAAGAACACGTAAACCCACAGTAAACGACGAGTTCTGTTATAATAATTGCCGATTCATCCATATCATAATTAAGTGCTCTTAACATTGTTTACTGTAAAATAACATTTCGAACTGTTGAATTAATTGAATGTGGAGTACCTACTGATTTGTTTTGAGACATTTAATACGAGTACCAATATTCAAACTGCACCGCACTCAAAGCTTTCTGCATAACCCAAAGGTTGACTGGCGGAGAATGCTTTTTGCATTAAAGCCACCTTTAGTACATATTTGTGCAATAAAGTATTAAAATTAATACTAATACTGTCGGAACAGCCCATCCCCATCGAAATTGCAGCACGAATTGCTAACGTTGATCAACCATTAGCATTTTTAAACTCAAAAGTGCTTCTAGAAATGAACAATGAGGATCAGTACTGTTGTAGAAAATTCAATAAAACTAGTATCTACGTTAATCTTTAAGACATAAGAAAGATATATCTTTTTGAATTATCCAAATCGGACCATTACTTACGAAGATATTAAGTAATAAAAATAGGCCGTTTTTGCCGCTAAAAGTCAACGTACGCAAGGCCGCGTGACGTCATTATATCCGAATCGAGCGCAGCCGGCGTACTAATGGGATGGAAAATATTTTTTTCCGGTTAAACTATCAGTTTTAGAAAAAAACTTTTAATAACATTTATTCTTCAAAATAAAGTAACCTATGGACCAGTAATTTTTAAAAATAAAAATTGTGAAAAATAAGTATTGCTATATCCAAAAACCACATTTTCATAGGATTCGATGCAATGCGGAGACGCGGTTGGGGTGAGTGTAACTTAATGATTGTTTGTATTGAACATAATAATACTTAAGGTAAACGGCTACTAGTTCGTGATAGTACGTAAGTTCGTAAGTTTTTTTTCTAGCTCAAATAATAAGCAAATGGAATATTATTTATAAAAATTCTTCATTACTATAAAAACTCTATTATTTAAGCTATCTAAAAAACCAAGTACCAACATTGTGGCGCCAAAAATGAGAGCAATACGAAGCTTCAAACTCTCAGAGAGCCAAAAACAGCCGTGCGGCTTGCAAAGGTTGTTCTCACCGTAAGGTTAGCGCTCCAACTTCTTAAGCCTATAAAAAGGCGAAGGAACGTCCATTTAAATAAAACTTGTAATAGTGGTTTCATGTGTTCCTTGACAATTGATTTGGCTTAGAAAAAAGTTATATGAAAACGTAGAATTCCTTTAAAATTGCGATTAATTGACTCACGAAATAGCGTACATATTATTTTTCGGGTGTCCCCTATTTCGTGACACTACCGATTCAAGGATATTATGGATAACATTTTGATGCTTGGTTTTTAAATAATTATTTATGATAATTTAAATGTAAGTTATGAATCAAATAATGCATTTATTTAAGTTTCTCATGACCTAAATTCGGTATATGTTTCGTTCACTAGAATTTATATGACACGAGTTTGAAGTTCACAAATATGACCAATTTTAAGATAAATTAGCATAAGTAGTACCAGCATAATTTTGGTTTTATTTCGATTTGTTTTATTTATCTTTGTTTATTTGTATTGTATATGGGATAGATAATAGTTAATTGACAAATTTTGACAATAATCCATGAATTTTACTTGGGGAATTTGGAATAATCAGTATCACGAAACAAGGAACCGTATTATTGTTACTTTTTTCCAAGTTCGTGATATATAAATGTATGGTGTTAGGTATTATTTTATTCTACATTTTTTTTATCGTTTTTAAATTTATTAAACCCTTAATCATTATTAAAATATCCTAACTGGATGCATAAAACCTTATCCCGAAATAGGGGACATGAGTTCACGAACTTAGAAACAGAGCAAATTTTTGTCACGAAACAGGATCCAAACAAGAGGTCCGCAGAACAATTAATATAAAAAAAAGTTCAAACTATATAACTATAAATTATGTATTAACTTACTGTCAAAAGACCAAAGTTTAGCATACAAAAGCTTTCATACTGATATCATGCTTGGTTATTTTTAAATAAAATGTTAAAGTCGTAAGAGCCTTAATATACCGAAGTAGGGGGCACTTACCTTAATATGATGCTAATACCCAGTTTCTGGCCTGGGGGGGGGATAAGTCTAGTGTCCGACCGAATGTTCGGTTTCGGTTTCGTTTTCGGTTGAGTTTCGGTAAAAACACGAGTTTCGGTTTTGTTTCGTTTTCGGCGGCAAACTTGCCGAAACTACGACCGAAACCGAATGTGCATTCGGGAGTTTCCGCGCTGTTATCGGTCATGTTCGGCGCGTTGAATGAGTGAATGAATCCGATCAGAGCCAATGTCGTGATTCGCTCGCTTGTTTGTTTGCTGTTAGTTTTGTTTTGTTGTGGTGGCGAGTTTTCGAGTGATTT